>NW_010433111.1:0-6111 GCF_000710305.1 Buceros rhinoceros silvestris
GGGGGGCTGGGTGGGCGGCACCTCTGCCCTTGCCTGAGCTGTGCATCCTTCAGGTTCCTGCCCAAATCTCAGCTCCTCTGGTACCATGTTCCTCTTCTCACCCAACGAGCAGTGAACTTGTGTTTGTTTTGCTCCTCGCAGAACTCTTCCCATTCAAAGATCTTGTGCTGACTACTCGGAAACCCTCTTCATGGAGCCAGGCAGCAGCCACACCAGACAGGTATCCCTGTGGTTTTGGAGACAGCCCTTGCACCAAGCTGCATACTGCCTTTTTTTTTTTTTTTGCTTCAGGGCATAAATCAATGACTGCTGAAATCAGAAAGGAATGCTGTCTTCTGAGCATCTGCCCACTGCTGTCAGGAAGTGACCTGGACAGATCGGCCCTGGCAGACTCTATTCCTCTATTGCTGGGTTCTAATTTTGCTGCTAACGTAAAGTTTGTTCTGAATGTAATTGCAAACTGACAAGTACAAATTCATTCTAATTGCATTTCTCAAGGCTACTTAATCTTCATAAGGACACCAGGTCTGCACAATGTCTTGGTGTCACAAGCAGTGACTCATCAAGAGAAGGAGGGAAATACAGGACTCGCTGGTGCTCTGGAAAACAAAATGGGCCTGACAAGGTGCTGGATCTTCCCTTTCAAAACCAGTCTCCTTTGCAGGACACTTAAAAACCTGCTGTTTCATTCTGACATTAGATGTGGAAATAACTTATAATACTGATTTATAAAAATATTTGGAAAGCTTTTATTTGCCCTTTGATAGCTGGAGATCGCAGCTTTTCCTGGCAGTGCTACAGTACCTATTTTCCTACAACTAAATATATTTTGGAGAGAAGAGGCCGTGTGCGTCAGGGGAAGGACTAAAGAACTCCGTGCAGCTAACACAGCAGGATTTATAACACACTGCGCTCGATTTCATTACATCACCTCTGAAAGAGTTCCTCGTCACTAAGATGAGACCATAGAGAAACTTTACACAGATTAAAATGATCTTCCTAGATTCATGACCACTTCTGTACTTATTTATGGCTTAGTCCTAGTAAGAGCTAATGGTTTTGAGAACATATTGCAGTTTCTTAGAGAGACAACGTAGTTAGGAGAGTGGGGCGTTTTGTTACAGCTCCGAAGGTGGTTGTTATTGGGGGGCGGGTGTCCTGCAAAGAGGCGAGATGCAGCGCTGAGCCAGCATTGCCTTAGCCCCGCGCTGAGCGTTCGCATACACTGGCATCGTGGAGGCGTCCTGTGTGGGGATTCGTTAGCCTGTTACCTCAGGGTAGGGAATAGCAGCAAGAGCGCTGAGAAAACTGTTAAACAATGGTTCCAAACAAGCTTGAAACTGGTTCTGTTGGGTCTGATTCTAACTTCCGCCGAGTTCCTATTGGCCTTTTTGTCCTTCTGGAATGGATATTTAAGGACAACTTTACATACTGCTGGCATCTCGAGCAGGAACTGGGAAGGTTCCCACCGCCGTGCTGAGTCAGAGGTATATGGGCTCCTTAGATGGTGAAAAAAGAATTCCACTTTATAGTGGATTAATGCAGCAGTTTTGCCTAGACCTGAACCCACAAACTGATTTTTTTCCCACCCAGAATGAGGAAAATGAGCCTGCATTTCAAGAGGAACACTCTTCAGAGAAGGCTGATTCTCCCCTCGATGGAAGGAACGCCTCTTACAGCGAGAGACTGAAAGACTCTGCTACTGGCCCCAAATGTAAGTAGAGGCTTTAAAAAAAATTGTTTGGGCTGGCTCACACTGGCAAGTATTTACTCAAAAAGCCTGAGAGAGATTCTCCCCGTGGCTGTGCTGCTCCCTCTGGGTTGGCAGAAAAGAGCATTGTTCACCTGCTTTTGGGGAGTTAACCTGGGGCTGGGTGCTGCACAAACTGCAGTTTCACAGCGTCCACCGGCTCGAGTGCGGGCAGCGGTCATTGCTCAGCCATGGCACTGAGGCGTCCAGGAAGAGATGGAACTGGAGTCAGAGCTACCGGCTTTGCCACTCCACCGGTGGCACAGGAATCACGGAGTGTTGTGCCAAGTTACAGCATTTCTCCACATCTGTAAGAGTGAAAAAATTTAAAGTATTCCCAGAGGGGATTTTCCAAAAGTGCTGGATAGATGCAGTGAATCACAAGGCTGTGTGACCTTTTCCAGAAATCCTAATCACAGCAGTTAGAAATTGGAGGGTTATTTAATTGAAGTGCTAATATTAATTCATTAGCCATAATTTGTTTGTGTCTCGAAGTTAGCATACTCCAGGAAAAAAACAAAATGGGACTTGTAAATGAAAACCATACTTAATGACTTGGTGTTTCTGAATTGAGGGAGATTGTTCCTTGGATCCTGGGCCACTAACTTGGCTTCACCAAGTGAGTAGGTTGTCTGAAACAAAATACAGAAGGTTTTCTTCATTGTGTGTATTCAGCACTCATCTGTTCTGCGAGCTGAATAATCCTTCACCCATCCATCCATCTATCCATCAATCCATCCATCCATCCATCCATCCATGCATCCATCCATCGATCCATCCATCCATCCATCCATCCATCCATCCATCCATCGATCAATCCACCACCCATCCATCGATCCATCGATCCATCCATCAATCCATCCATCCACCCATCCATCCATGCATCTCCTCTGGTACTGCAAGGAAAGCTAAAAGCAGCCTTCCGCAATGAACTGGGTGAGGCAGGACAGAAGCAATAGTCTCGCTTTCCTCCGATAAGCCGTGTGATTGACAGCAAAAAGCCAGCGCTGAAGATGGAGCCAGTACCGCGTGCGGGCTGAGGTGTCTGCAAGAGCTGTTCATAACCGCTAAAACTTAGATGACAAATCCTTGTTATTTTTTGACGAGGACCAGCCACACTTCTGAGAGAAGATATTACCCCTCACTTGTAGCCAAGTTCCTCTGTGGATGTCCTGCCTTCTGAGAAGGGTGTGGGTAAATTGTATATCTAGATTTCAGGGTATTTAGAGCGGTTGAATCAAGCACACATTTACATTTTTACCTGCTGCATATAATAAAATCAAATGCTATCAACATTTCAGGCAAAACAAATAAAAACCAGTGTGATATAAGTAGTTATGATTTTTGTATGCCATATGTAGACACATAAATGTGCTGCTTGGAGACAGGCCCATGAGAAGAGGCAGAAGGAGTATTTTGCTTCCTATCTCAGTGATGCTGTTTTTCCTTTGCATATTTCCTTTTATAAAGCACCAATTAGGATGTCAGCACATGGTTCTGCTCTTTGAACATGCAAAATACAATACTTAACACTGGGGATTTAAGATCTTCATTCTGTTCCCTGTGGTGTATAATTTGGAATTCAGGCTCTAATGTCATGATCACATTAGCTTTCTCTCGCTCTCTCACACACTCTATTTTTATTTCCTTCTCCCCCTGCTCCAGAACGTCTCCACCTCACTGAGAGCTCAGACAGCTTGCATAAGATGAGTCAGAGCTGTTCAGTAAACAGGCTATTAAATTTCCCCTTCCTAGGCTAAAAAGCAGTTATATCACCTCTGCCTGAACAGCCGCCTTTTTGAAACTGTAGAGGGGGTTTTCAAGAGGATCTTAAGCCCACTTTAATAGACCAGTTGCTGGAAGACATTGAGAACTTAAAAACTACAACCACAACAATAACAAAAAGACTGCCTGGGCAGATTGTTAAAACATCAGAAAAACGGTGACTCATATAGGCCATTAATTAAGCAAAAAAAAAAGGGGAATATTGTTAAGACACAATTGCCTTTTTATGGGTAGAAAAGAGATCAGGTGAAAGTTACTCGCAAACGTGGTGGCTGAAGTAAATGGTGATGAAAGTGACAGGGAGAAAAACACCTATTTATGATCATAGGTGTTCTGATTTAAAAGAGGATGAAAATATTTGTTTAGCTTAGTCTAAACACTTACATGACACATTTGTCTTTTAAACCGCTTGAGTCTCTTTGGCATCCTTTTACACTGGCATATGGAGTGATAAATGTGCCACAGTTTCTCGAATCTGCCCTTTACATTCTAATTAAAGGAGAAACAACCCACTTCTCCGACTGTTTTCCAGAAGGAGGGATGATGAAATTTGTGATAGTTTGTGAGTTGGAACCTTCTCCCACTTTCCCGGCACAAGACCTTAGAGAACAAATTCTATTTCATAACTCTCTGGTAGAGGTAGGAATCTTTTGTTGAGAGACTCTTGACATATAAATATCACAGTTTACTTCTAATCCTGAGACAGGGTAAACAATGAGAGATTTCTTGTGTTCTCTAGTGATGGTGGTATTTTGGATGAGCAAACAGTCAGAATCTTTCCCTCTTGGGCTAATTGGACATGTGCATAGTCATTCTAATTGAAATTAGTTTTCCAGTTTTGTTTCACATTTTTTCATGGAAAGAAAATATTTTAACCTTCTCAGAATCGCGGAGTGGAAGGGCCTCCCGGGTGGTCCCATTACGATGCTTTTGCTGCCTTGTAACACACAAGACTAAATGCCCACGGTGTCTCCTCTGAATGTTGCTTCCATCTGCATAGACGCTGTGCTTGTGCAGGTACAGCAGAACGTACAGAAACCTAAACTGGTGCCAAACTAAGCAGTGCTAGAGCAAGCGCAAGAAATTCACGTGAAATCTCGTGTGACAAAAGCAGGGAAAGGGTCTGGCACAAAGGATTTCAAACCAAACTTTGTTTGAGTTATTTTTCCAATTGAAAGAAAACATGAGAACATTCCATCAGTCCTGTAAAAAAATACCGTTTGATCTTGATAATGGCCTGTAGAGATCATCCAGGCAAAGACCCGCAGAAAAGGAGTTGTTGTCAAGTGGGTCATCCCAGAAGCTCCGGCTGGAAAGGCCCTCTGGAGATGCTCGTGTGCAAAGCAAGGTGGTCCCTGGTGCTAGGGGAGGTCAGCCCTGTTTCCCACGGCAAACGCGGCATTCGCCTGATGGTTGGAATCACCACAGCCTTGGAGGCAGGGTGTGTCCTGAAAGCACTGACTTTTATTTACGGTCCCTTACAATTGTCAAAGCACTGCTGACAGACAAGGAAAAATCCTGTCAAGGATTTGATTTCATGCATATCCCCTGAGTTTATTTTCTTCAGGTACGTTAGATACGGTGCAGCAGTACCTGTTACAAGAAAGGAGCTGTGAGGAAGTTTAATACATTGTGGATAGGAAAGACAAGAACGAGGTCATGCGCTGGTAACCTATAGCGTGTCCAGAGAACGGCAGTGAAGTCGGTGCAGGGTCTGGAGCACAATGCGCTGAGGAGCGGCTGAGAGACCTGGGGGGTTCAAGCCTGGAGAAGAGGAGGCTCAGGGGAGACCTTCTGGCTCTCCACCGGAGGTTGGAGCGAGGTGGGGATCAGTGTCTCCTTCCCAGGAACAAGTGACAGGATGGGAGGAAACAGCCTCAAGTTGCACTGGGAGAGGTTTAGTTTGGATATTAGAAAAAACCTCTTCCCCATTGGGGTTGTGCAGGCCTGGCCCAGGGCAATGGTGGTCCCCATCCCTGGAGGGGTGTCCCAGCCGTGTGGAGGTGGTGCTGAGGGACAGGAGTCAGTGGGGACCTGGCAGTGCTGGGGGAGTGGTTGGACTTGATCTTAAAGCTCTCTTCCCCCTAAAGGATTCAGTGGTTCTGTAGCTATAGGGAAGCAAGCTGTTCTGTGCAGGAGACACTGGCCTTCCGCTGGAGCCAGACCAGTCAGACCACATGTTCCAGTCAATATATAAACCCCCTTCACTGAGGGTCATGGTTATGCACATTCCCATTTAGAGCTTCTAAACATTTTTAATTTCAAGTGAGTTTTTTTTTACTAAAAGACAGATTGGGATCAATAGTCTCTAAATTAGCAATCCCTGGTGGATTTGCCAGATGTTGGCAGCAGAAACTTGATTTATAAATAGGTGGCACTTCTAATGCATAATCTCAGTAACTGAAAGGTTCCTAAATATTGTTTTTACTAGGCTTTGTTCTTACCAATCACCACCTCTTCAAGTGGCACATGGTGTGGGAGGGAAGCTGGCGATGTCATGTGAATCAAAATGTGATTGATGGCAAAATATTCCCGAAACGGTAAATGTCACTGGAGCCCTGTAGATGGAGGATTCC
>NW_010433111.1:6196-13829 GCF_000710305.1 Buceros rhinoceros silvestris
TCCTGCTGCGAGGTTGCTCGGCTTTGTCAGTAGGGCTGTGCTCTAGTTTTTAAGCTATTAAAGAAAGATGTCTCATACTGATCTCTACTAAGAAAAGCCTACAGGTGAAAACACTGTTAGCTGTCTTCATGGCAACCGGATTCCTCTGGAAAACAGGTAGGAAGTATCAAGTAATGAGTTGGAACATGGAGAGCTTTTAATTGGAAGACGCATCAAAACCTGCTTTTCCCACAGGTTCACCGAGCATCCCTTTGGTCCTACCTGCCAACACTCCCCCCACAGTTTATACGTTAGCTGTTGAAGCGACCCAGATCCTTTACATCGCTACCATGTGTAGTCATTCATCCTTTAATGGTTCTAAAATCCAAGTTCTGATCCTTTCTTTGAATGCCAGTGATCTCACTGTAGCGTTTGATTCCAGCTTACTGTCCCGTGAAGAGGTGGCACATGCTCCTGCTTTATCAGAGGTTAAAAGAGATGGTCTAATCTAAAACTTTAACTAGCTAGGAGCTCGACTGTTGCCTGTGAATAGATACAGGACACTGTACATAGGTGCAGTCTGTTCCTTTCAACAGAAAACTTCAATAAGAGGACTCGACTGCTGGCTGCTTTGAGGGCAAAGAGCAGCAGGGAATAAAAAAGCGACGTCTGTTACTGTGACAGACGTAGCTTCTGCTACCTTCCATATGTAGTAATTGCTTTAAAAATAGCCCAAACTCAAAAAATTTCCAAAGTGGCTGTAGAGCTGATTTACAGCGAACATTTCTGTTATGGTTTTTTTATTTCACCCAGGAGACAAGGGAGTATAGAAAGAAGCAGCCCTAAGCTGGGAGCAGCGTGTCCTGCCCCCAGTGACACTTTTGACGTGGCTCAACATGTCTTACTGACAAGCACCTCCTGCCTCCGCCTCGGGGAACAGTGTGCTCTGAGGCTGCAGGGTCAGCTTGCCCCAGCAGCCTCCTATTGCCTCGTTTACTGAGTCAGGTCTGGTAACCGCATCTGTGTAACTGGCAGACGATGATCTGGGTTTGGCTCTTTCTGAGGCTTTGGCTTTGGTTCTTGGAGGGAGGATTCCTCTGCTCTATGGTGTGAAACGGAATCAGCAGTTTCTATGTTTTCCTGGTATTGCTTTCTTTTTTTTTTAAACATCGCTGGTGGCTGTTGTGGAATCTCTTCCATTGCAAAAGGTAAATAGGGTTGATTTTTTCTAGGGCACATTTATCTTAAATAAAATGCTTATACTTTCTTCAGTGTGTGTCCGTAATCACAGACTGGTTGGGGTTGAAGGGACCTTTAGAGCCCATCTAATCCACCCCTGCAGGGAGCAGGGACATCTGCGACCAGAGCAGGGTGCTCAGAGCCCCAGGGTCCAACCTGACCTGGGATGCTGCCAGGTCCAACCTGGGCCAGGGTCTCACCACCCTCAGTGTCAACAATCTCTCCCTTCTCCCTGGTTTGAATCTCCCTTTTCAGTTTCACCCATCACCCCTTGTCCCAACAGCCCCTGCTGAAAATTCTGATCCCATCTTACAGACCCCTTTAAGAGGCTGCACTCACTTCTCCTGAAGCCTTCTCTGCTCCAGGCTGAACACTAACAGTAAACGTCTGCAGATGTGTTCTAGAAAGCTGTTCGCAGGTTGGTATGTAATTTCCACTAGAAAAAGTCTAAGAGGAATTTAAGTTTGGCTTTGAATATTTTTTTTATTTCTGTAACTAGATGACTAGAGACACAGATACTGATACGGCTCAGTAAGGATCGGAACGTGTCACTGAAAGAATTCCAACACCAATAAAAGGTGCATCGATTTGGGCTGAACGCTGATTTTTCTCACACCAAAACCCCTCTTCTGTAAAGACTGAGAGGTTTCTCCAGAATATAAGGAACAAAAATGTAAAGTGTATTTTTATCTGTCTCTCTGTCCATCCTTCTCCCCTGACCTATCCCGTGGTTCCTCGCCACTGGGTTCTCCTCCTGTGGAGGCACTGGAACTGGGCCCGCCACAACTTCCCAGTACAGATCCTCCTCAGAGGTGCGCTCAAAGCGGACCGTTCAAACCTGCTCCTGTTTGGCAATCAAAGATCCAGAGCAGACCCCAAGCTTGCGCTTGGTGCTTCCCGCGTCAGCCAGCTGGGCGGTTTTGCTGCGGTACCGCCCTGTGTTTGCAGAGGGTTTGGCTGGATACGGGGTTTCTCTGGGCTGGCGTTCTAGTCTCTTGCATGGTACTGAAATTGCTGTCATGATGTAGAACAAGCAGCTGTGGTTCCATGGTGGTTTCTTTCAGAAGAGCCGGACCTGTCTCTGCCTCCTGTTGTACCATACCCTGTGCCTAGTTTCTGTAAGGTGACAGGGGAACCAGCGAATTGTGGAGGAGAAAGAATCCAGTTCTCCTTCACAAAACCACCCAGCAACCTTCATTTTCAGTAAACCTCACCTTCTTTTTTGTGAAAAGTGGACTTAGTTTCTGTTCAAAACCGGGTTTGTTTAAAAATGCGTTCGCTGTTAAGGTTTTTTCCCTCTATGTTTTTATTTACAGCATGGGATTTTGTAACCAATCACATGTGGGTTTATTTTGTAACGGAAACAATTTGAAGTGTCACAGCTTGTCCTGGTAGGATGACCTGTGCCACACAATTTAAGTAGTTATTTTAAAGAGAAATCACGCACTTTCTCTAATAGCAGAATGTGGGTAGGGAGAAGAAAGCTTGTGTAGGATACTGACCTCATCAGCACGAGTGAGTGGAACTGCAGAAATGAGACGACTGAAAATCGGAACTGTCCAATGTGATCCGTATCCAGAGAGCATTGAACACTCCTGGTTTGCCGTCTCTAACTAGTGCTAATTATTCAAGGCTTTTGGACACAAACACCCACTGGCAAGTCAAGGCATGGTATGTAAGCACTTGAGCAGGGAAGGTATTTGTTTTTCATTCATGAAAGCTTATTAAGGATGTGGCAATGTTGACAAATACTTGCTAAGCAGCTGCTCCGACTTAAATTTTATCTGGGTTTTGAATCCTCTGGCAAACCAGGGCATGTGTTCTCTCTCCCCCTTTGGATATCTTGATTTTTCAATGTCGCTTATACTGACTTCTGCAAAATTCAGTAGGATCCGAGTAAAAACCACATTTACTTTCTCTTTCAAACTTCTTGACATCCATGAAGTCATCTCTGGACATGATGAAAGAAGATGAAAAGACCTGCTTTTCCTGTACATCCCTTTCTGAGTGCAGCTGGTCTTCAGCAACATCATGCTAGAGGAGGTGAAAAAGAGATCGATAGCTCTGGCAAAGTGCAGAAGCCTTTTCCAGAACAAACAGTGTATTTCTGTCAGAATTGTGCTGGGGGAAGTGTTACACACAAACTCCTGGTATCAACATCAGTATGTGCTGTGTTAATCAGGCTGGTGTGCAGTTTGGCACTTGATGACAGTCAATTTGAGAGAAGAGAAGAGAAGAGAAGAGAAGAGAAGAGAAGAGAAGAGAAGAGAAGAGAAGAGAAGAGAAGAGAAGAGAAGAGAAGAGAAGAGAAGAGAAGAGAAGAGAGAAAAGAAAAGAAAAGAAAAGGAGAAGAGAAGAGAAGAGAAGAGAAGAGAAGAGAAGAGAAGAGAAGAGAAGAGAAGAGAAGAGAAGAGAAGAGAAGAGAAGAGAAGAGAAGAGAAGAGAAGAGAAGAGAAGAGAAGAGAAGAGAAGAGAAGAGAGAAAAGAAAAGAAAAGAAAAGAAAAGAAAAGAAAAGAAAAGAAAAACATGGTGTTTGTGGTTTACAGGTTTTCTTGTCACTCCTAAAACTAGTCAGGATTTTACTTCATTTTGATGTTACTTTATTTTACTGTACTAGTAGCTAAATAAAGTAATAATGTTTCTTATACAGGAAATTAACTTCTCAGACTGTGGAAGAAAACTGTACCTGTGGAAGTCTGATTGCCCCTTGAATTTTATGCCACTATTCAGGCTGGGCAGAGGTTCAGCTTTGAACATGCCACATCTCCAAGGTTAGGACTGTGAGGGATCTCTGCTGGTCACATGGTAAAGCACAATTCCCTTCCCTTTAGGCTATTAAAATGCAAAGATTCTGCCTAAATGAAAATGGTTTCCTTTATGTATTTCTGGTCCCCCTTCATGACTGTGTTGGATATACCAGAACAACCTTCCTCAGTATTGTTTAACTTCTTGTTCTCCTTCAGAGGCAGGAAGAGGACGAGGATGGTGCTGAAGGTGATGGTAAGCTCACCGTGAGGGTGAACGGGGTTATGTGACCATGGCACCCACAGGCTTTGTGTGGGCCGAGAACTCTGCTGACCCCTGCCAGGAAGAATGCCAGGTTTCAAATCCCTTCCCCGGTCCGTCCTCTTCTCTCCCCTCAAAGCTCACGTGCATTTAATTCCTCGCATTTACTGATAAAGATATAAACCAAGTTTGACATGTTGTTCTGTGTACAGATCTTCTGAACTGATTTAATTGCAACGAGCGCTTTGTCTTACCAGAAAAGGCAAAGTGAGAAAGACTTGGTGTGTTACTGAGTGGGTTTTGTTGTTGTTGCTTTGTTTTATTCTATATTTTTCCTTACTAGGCACAATGGGACTGAAAGCAAGCTGCTCCTGGCACGCAGAGAGTGTTTGGGACGGGATACACCTGACTCTGTGCATTTTACCTGTCCTATGTCTGCAGAAGAGCCCAAAGGATTTGCCGAGGCTCCACCGCCTTTTCTATCACCAGCATGTTTTGCCAGAGTGTTTACATCTAGAGCATTTTCGGACCATCTGGAGCAAAGCCCCGTGCAAAAGAAAAGACTGAAGCAAGCCCTCTGCAGCAAGCCCCTCCTGTCAGTGAGGCAGGGTTTGCCGTGCTTTTCTCGGCATGGATGTAACACGCTGCTTATGTAACGCCGCCACGAGTTTTCTCTTTCAGCACACAAAGTCGGGTAACTAAGCAACAGAAATCACTCCTGCCCTGAACAAAATTGCTTTCCGACAGTTAGGATGCTCACACCGGTACCTTCCAGAATCAAACAGTGAGGGTTTCGGTGTGAGTAAGTACCTTTCAGCCTTCTCATTCTCATCATGTTATTTTAGTAATGCTCACAATGGTTTCAAACCCTTTTTTGGTAGAGCTATGGTTCAGCTCTCTCTTCACCAGCATCCGGTATGTTTGTCTGCTCCTGGAGACCCAGAGCCTTTGCGCATCTCCCTTCAGACCCTTGCTATGAATGTGCAGAGGGTTTAAGGGGTGGCTTTACCTGGGACTTGCTGAGGTGTCTCTGTGTGACCCCCTGCCAGTGACAGCAGTGCTTTGCTGGTTGGGACACTGCCCAAAAAATCCATCGTCCGGGGCACTACCGATGGCGTGGCTGATGTAAGGAACACAGAAGATGAGGGCAATATTTCACTCCCATCCCTGGCCCCTGCAGAGCCTCTCAGAGCCCCAGGCATTGCACAGCACTGCTGGTTCCTCCCGTCCCACTCTGCAGTGATGCTGGGCCTGTGTTCAGGGGCTGAGTGCGGGCCCAGCACCAACACTCCTCTTCAGATCAGAGCTGGGATCATCTCCAGACAGGGGCTTTTAATAAGCCAAGAGGTCTGGTAAAACTTAATGTGATTATCCACACAGAGAACACCGTCACGGCACAGCAAGTCTGAGTTGGCAATAGCATATTGGGAGACATAAATATAATTATACTTTCTTACAGAGCAGCGTTAATGTACATGATAAAGAAATGCAGTTTAAAGATACCAGTGAAAAGAAAGTAGGGGTTTGTGGTCAAATTTTGAACCACAGGCTTTTTAGGGACTGCAAATGATGAAAGGGACTTTATCAGCTGTGGAGGATGAGAATTTTTCAGGCTTATTTCAATACAGTCTTTTCAGTAAATTTTGAAGTCTAAAGTTTCCTGTTTATAATTCCACTTACTAATGACAGTGGGAGACAGTCAAGAGTTTCCTGGCACAAAAGCCATATACATAGTAGAGCTTCTACCTAGTAATACTTGGGAAAATTTGCACAACATCTGCTGTACAAAATTCAAGATTCGGGTTAAGAGCACAGAGGTGGAAGGAAGCTTTGTCAAGTGCCATCTCCCTAAAGCCGGATGAGCAGAGCACTTGATGAGGCCACGTACGGAGGGGGATGCTGGAGCAAGGTTTAAAGGGAAAAGAGGGCTGGGATGGTCACGGAGGAAAACTAAACAGTATTAAGAATGGATGACAAAAGAACCTAGAGGAGAGGATATGCTTAACAAAGACTGCTTAACAAAGTCTGGCAGAGAGCCGAAGAAAGAGAAAGGATTTGAAACTGCGCAGAGCACCGAGAGGCAGAGGTAACCATCAGCGTGGAACCAGAGTTGCTCACATTTCACAGCATCTGGGAGACTGGCACAGAGAAGGTGAAGAATAAATGTCAAATGAGGAAGATGCTAAACACCAGCAGCAGGAGAAGGTCTATTGCAGTGAGCTCTCTGTGCAGACCGAGGCGGAGCGCTTAGTGTTTAGTGTACATGCATGCCTGGACAGGATTAAAATAGCACCAAAGTGGGAGGAAAGAAAGAGAAATTGCAAGAAAAGTTGAACAGAAGATGAGACTGTAACCAAACAGGGCCACGGGCTCTGCTGTGCTGCACCGACTAATTCTAAGGGGAGGAGGGAACGAGGGTGAGGTGCTCAGCTCAGCTGTCCAGGACGCTACAGTCATGGTCTGGGACAAGAGGATGGGCACAGGGTGATGGACAACAGAAGACAGAGACAGAAGAGAGAGAGATTAACTCTCTTAGCCCGTTCTTGCTCATTTAATCTAATAGTTTTGTGATTTGTAACATACTTCTATGGAGGTTTTGTTTCAGTTTGTGCTTTTTGTATGTCACGGGTCTGGTCCTAACCAAAGTCCTTCCACGGCATCCTTTGATTCTGTAAGAACTGAGGCTCTCGCTCTGCTACGGCAATTCAAAACCTTGGGAGAAATAAGAAGAAACTGAATTTGTCTCACTAGGATGGAAGCAAATAGTTAAGTTTAGCTACGTTACTGCATCAACAATCCAGTGAATCTGTAGGACTGTGTTTTACGATCAGCATCTCTACCAAGGTTGAACGAGCCCGTGCAAAGCCATCGGAGGGTGTTGCAGTACAACCTCCCCGCCTGCCAGGAAGACAGAGAAGTGGAAACCCAGAGCACGCTTGCATTTAACCTCCTGGTGGCTTGGGGAAATGGGCAGCGGTTTCTCCTCTCAGGGACACAGAATTGCTTAATTAATCCTTGAAGCACTGAGGGATTTGGGTAGCTTTGTTATGCTGTTACAAAGGTATGAATTTATTAGCAATTGTTGCCCTTGGAACTTTGCTGTTACTTCTAAATTTTTCTTTCACCATCTTCTCACTGTTCTCTGACTGTGCTGTGCTGATTTCCCTCGGTGAGCTCTGCTTTTCTGGGTTATGCAACTGAAGATCTGCTCGAGATTCTCCTTTGCTTTTCACCCAGCAATTGATTGCTTTACTGAGACTAACTGAAACCCATCCTTTATAGTAGCTTGATGTCAATTCATAGTTCTCACGCTGAAGAGAATTTTGGAAAGGAAAGGCAACAGTATTTGTTGTTTCCCTATGGCAAACCCTCCATATTTCTTTCCCATTTCATAAATTCATCGTGTAG
>NW_010433111.1:13888-23407 GCF_000710305.1 Buceros rhinoceros silvestris
ATTCCCTAAATTCATCGTGACGGGGTGTGAGGGAAGGACAGATGAGGACCTGCATCACAATTCTCAAGTATTTTCCCTTTCCGCCTCAGAAATAAAGTAATTTTGAGGACTTTCACTTGCAGAGAGATCCTTCACACAGCTCGTGTTTTCTAAGAGTAAACTGAACTCTTTTCAAATGCAGCACATAGTGCAAACATTCTGAAGTGTTTGGGATTGTATGTTTCACAAGCTCAAGACCTCAGTTTTTCATGTCCTATATATATTTTTGTTGTCTTTAAAGGTTCCCAAATACTTTACAACTTGCCTCAAAATAATTCCAGCTAACTGCTAAAACTGCCTGTGGGGTTTGCTAGCCTGCACTCACCATCTACCGTCACACAGATGGCCGTCCTTGTTACTGGTCAACGCTGGGCTCCCCTGAGGTTGTTGGAGAAAGGAGTTTGAAACAGGACCTAAATGTTATTTCACATACTTCTCTTACCTATCACCTGGAATCACCTCCTTCTCCCCACATTTCCTGCTATCTTCAAGGGAGCGATCTACCCACCACAGGCCCTTTGCTGATAGAACAGCACTTTCAAAGCAATCATCCTTCGTCCAGCCGATCTGACGGGGCTGCATTGGGAGCCTCCACCCGCCCTGGTTTGTTCAGGGATCAGAGAAATAACACCCAAGTCATCCAGCTCCAGAAAACATGGCCGTGTTTCCTGGCTGTTCTGCCACGTATGGAGCAGCCAGATGCCAGTGCCTGCCTTCCCCTCTCTGACTGGCCACCCCAGCTATTAACAGCTTCTCCTCGAAGTGCCCAGCTCTCCAAGGAGAGCGTCGACTGTCTTTGCAGATCGAGGAGAAACGGATGAGATCCCCAGTTCCTCTGAAGTCACGCTTTGCTTCTCTCCCTGTCTCCAAAGAAATAAGGGCCAGGACTGTTGTTGGTTTGTTGATGCTTCCCTATTCTAAAGCTGTTCCCAGTCTCCTCCAGGCCATGTTTACATGCAGAACCTCTCCGTGCGCAGCCTCTCCCCTGGCTCCGTGTCAGGCTGGTGCTGGTGCTGGCAGCTCCCCGGGACAGAGCTGGCTGGCGGCTCCAGACACCTTCCCTGAGTTACAGCAGCCCACTGTGGATTTTGGGAGTATTTCCTCTTCCATTCACTTTTTATAAATAAACTTCACACGTTAAACACTCCTTGAGAGGAAAACTGTTAACAGAATAGATGGGGAGCAAAATTGGTCGGTCCTGTGTAGGATTTAATGGAAATCAAATATTTATAGCGCAGAGACTTGAAAGCTGTATGACTTTTCTGAACAATCCCCGGGGCAGAAATCTTCTCTGAGATGGCCTTGATCCAGCACAGCCCTTAAAGCTCGGGGTGGATTCACTGAGTTAATTGAGAATGTCTCTGGTCGGGTAAGTGCTTTGCTGGACTTCAGCCTTGAAAACACTATCATTTCAATTGCACTTTCCGGTTTTATTTTTATGTAAGGACATGAATCTTAAGGACATAAATCATCGACTTATAATTTGACACCAGCAAGAGACAATATCAATCTGTATCAATCAATACCTACAAACTGAAATGAAGGCTGATTTTTTTTGTTGTTGTTTTAATAAATATTTAATATCTACCCTTAAGAGCCGCTAAATCTGTTCCATTTGTAATAAATGACTTACAAAGGCAAATATACTTTTGGGCTAAATATGAACTAGAATGTTTTGTTCTGTGATCAGCTTACGCAAAAAAAACCCCAACCCAAACCCAAAATGTAAAAGCTTATCTGAGCCCCGTTCAACTACCAGAGTTCATAGAGCTGCGTCAAGGGGAGCTGATTTCTGAGATGTGCTGCTATATTTACATGACTGCGTGAGAGACAAAGGGTGCGGGATGTGAATAAAGTCTGTTTGTATCACCCGCTCCTTCTCTGTCCATGCTTGGATGTGACTTTGAAATAGCATTTCTTTGTTTGGCCCCTTTGGTGAAGGCAGTAATTCAGTATTTCAAAATACCAATTAATATTAAGTCATTCTCTATTAAAGCCTAATTGGATCAAAATAAGTACCCTTAGTAAAATTAAAATTAATCATTTACTTAATCAAGTGACCAGACTATGGTCACTTATTAATTCACACAATTAATTAATTATTAATTCACACAAATAATTGAAATGCTAAAAATGTTGATTTGATTGAAAAAAAACCCCAAACCCAAACTGCTTCCACCCAGGCGTCTGAAAATCGGTGTGTTCCAGCAGATTCAGAGAGCGTAAGATCATGAAGGCAGTTCACGGAGGGATAACACTCACAGTCATGAAACCTTGATGATAAAGATAAATAATAAATGAATATGAAATCCATTTAGAGAGACTAAACACATGCATGGCACTACGTGGGTGTTCCTGGTTTCCCGAGATAAGCTTACACAAAGTTTTCCTTCACTTAAAATGGGGGGGAAACCCCCAGTGGAACCAATCCAGGATTATTTTTTGCCTTAGAGATGGCATTTGGAGGTCTATATTTGAGGAACAAGCTGTCTGAGTTTCAGTTGCTCCAACCTACCGTAGGTACTCATTTCTTGCGTGTGTCACCGGGGCGGTGCCGCCCCTGCTGTCGCGGTGCTCGCCTCACCGCCTCCGGGCCGAGCGTTCCAGACGATTCCCGCGCAGAACCACGGTCTGCCTGTCGCTACCTGGTTCCCAGGCACTGCTTCTGCTGCTCTACATGTTCCGTCTGCAGACTCTGGGGAGGGAGAAAGCGTACAGCAGGTTTCTGCACTGGGTGCTCCGGGGTTTTATTTTATCTTTTTTGAGGGCTTTTTTGAAACTTAGGGAAACTTAGGTGGGGTTTTTTGAAACACTTAAACGTGTTCAAATGTCTTTTTTTTTTTTCCTTACATACAACCACGTTACTAAGTCCTGATTTTGCATATTCACAATACTGAACAGCCTGTGTGACAGGAACTCCCCTGGGATTTTCTCCCCTAGCAGCACTGTTGGATGACGGAATAAGGAGATGTCTTATTGATAAAACTTTCCAAACTGTTTTAAAAGCAGTTCTAATTCTACAAATCTTCAATGGGGCAAAGGCTTCCTTCATCATTTAAGTCTTGGATAAATATTTTATACATATACACTTATTTTCTTATATATATACACACATACATGTATTTTATATACCTATATATTAATCCCATATAAGAGTTGATGTGAAATTCCATAAACATGTCTGAAAATGGCAGACATCAGCAGGGAGTACAGATTTTATGGCATTTTTACTGTGTATCTCCACTGGTTTCTCAGAGAGATAACAGGCTGGGCACTGACTAGCCAGCTGAAGGGTCAGTACGCCATAAATCCAGCCAGGGAGGACCGTCTCCCTGTCCCTGCGTCCCTGGACCTTCAGCGGCGCTGCTGGGGTTCTGTGCTGCTCCTCTGTCTCGGGTAGTGACTCATCCTGCAGCACAACCAGAGGCAGCGTCCCATTCGCATCACCCAGCAGCTGGTTATTCAGGGCAGAGCCATTGTGGTTGGCATGTTAAAATACTCCGCTGAGTGCTTCATGCTTCATTTATGAAATGTTAGAATTTTCCTTTGAACCAAATCTCCTCAACCTAAATCAGCTTAATATGCCCATGAAATCCCCCCGTCTCTCTTATTCATGTTATTTCTAATAATACATGCCTCTGTGCTGCTGTTTTTAACAGCTGGCGGCATGTGTTTGCAATCCCAAATCTTAGCTGAAGGCACATTTCTGCATCATCAAGAGATAAACAGCACTGGAACCCTGTAGAAGTTTCCATTCTGCCTTCAGATGGAGGTTTGCTAAAGGAATATACTGCCAGAGGTTTATACAGAGAGAGGTGTCCTGCGGGATTAGGAGGTTATGAACACGAGCTGGGAGATTTGGAGCAAGTGTAACAGTGAGTGTCCCAGGGAAACTAGAAAGTGTCTTTTTTCCCTCTTGATTACATTTTCTATGTAAAATTAATTCTTTATATTTAATTTGAACTTCTTTTGTTTGTATTTTTGCTTGAAAAGTAAAGTTCTGGAATCTTCTGGTCACTGAAAGCATGTAAACTAATTTCTTATATTTAAAAAGTGGCTTTTCCTTGTTTTTACCAGGGTTATTCTAACTGGTTACACCCAGGGCCTATGTGATGACTTTTATTCTGCCAGTATCTGCAGGCTCTAACTGAAGGGATTTCAGAACTAACAACTTTCTCAGATACTTTCCTAACAGGAGAGCAAGGCGAGCACATGGGAGCAGGTACTACGCAGGGCAGAGACAGCAGCAAATCTCCTGCTGTGTTTGCACAAACGGCCATGTCCAGCATGTTTCTACAACACCTCAGGAACGCTCTGCTTTCACGTACGTTCACTCACCAACATCCAGCACAGTTAACCCCACCTCTCGGCGTTGTGTTACCTTGGAAATATCAGCCTGTACAATAAAGGTACGAAGAACCGGATGGCCTGGGAAAGTACACGAAGGAACCAAGCAGCTTGGGAAAGCAAAAGAGGGAGACACAGCAGAAGAGATAAAAGATGGACAGAACAGACTGACAGCTGAATCCAGAAGGAATGCAGAATTCGAGATAAGGACACCAAGGAACACCTCTTCTGCAACCGCCAGGGCCCTCCACAGTCCACCATCAAAGCTTCTCTGAGCTCAGGCCGCACGCGTAATGACTGTGCAAAAATAGTACTCAGTTCTAACAAACAGAATGGGTGTGATGATTGCTGCAGGAAAGTTAAGGAGTATGTCTGTAATCGGGTGATGGAAGCTTTGGCTGAGGCAGCGTGTGGTATGCACGATAGGTGGAATTAGCCCCGTGCAGCTGGTGCTGCGAGTAAAGAAATGCTGCTGCTTCATGCTATGTCGGCGTTAAGGCGTGCCTCCCGATTCTCGGGAACATCAGGACATGCTTTTGTTTTGCAGGGACTGACTCTCCGAACACGCAGCTGAATCACAGCAAGACTCTGCTGCAACACTGAGGGGCTTTTTTTTCCCCATTAGCTGCTGCCGGACCCCTGTGACTGACCTCGTAATATTCGGTCAGTCTGCACGTCTCTCCTGAGCATGTTTTACTTCATCACCTCTGAAATTCTCTTTAATACTTGTGGAACTGCTGCCACAGGAGCCACGTGTGCTTTCCTATTAATGAAGCAAACTGGGGCAGCTTTGAACGCGTTTCTTGCGTCTGGGGAAACCTGTGAGGACTTTGGTTCGAACCCAGGAAGTTTTCCTGGCTAACACCTCCACAGGGATTTCAGTGGTCGGAAAACATCAGGCAAACCTTCCAACAAAATGTTCTGCTCTTTTTGGGGAACGGCCTCCTTATGCACCAGTTGTGCAGGCGCCAAGGGGGATTGACTGGGGGGAAGGGCAAAAAGGGCTGTAGGATGACGCTGCAGGGTTTGCCCATGGTCGCTGGTAAAACGGGTGTTTAAATGGAAGTTTCCGTTAAATTCTATCGATGCTGCTTCTGTTCTGGGCAGGAAACAGCCACAACAGTTGCCAGAAACTGAGAGATTTTAGTTCACCAAGCAAGGACAGGCCAAGTCTAGAGAGCATGGAGTGAGTAGGATTTGTGTATCCTTTGCCTTTACTGAACGCTGGAGAACTGGTTTTGTGCCATCTCTCTCCATCTCCTTTATAATACTCTTTAAGTCAGAAATGCTTGGCTAATTACCGTGTTACTAGATTTTTTTAATGCTGTTTTTATTAGAGCAGTGTAATAAACAGCATTCTCATCCATTTCTTACACTATCTCTGCCTTCTGTCTTGAAAAACTGAAGTGTTGCCTTTATTTCTCTTAGTTTAGCTGCTGTAATTTAAAAAAGGGTAAGTTTATAATTTTATACAACTAGAATTTTAATTTTCTCTGTTCATACTGTTGACTGTCTCTACAATTAAACTGGAAACTTCTACAGTTCTTCTGTGGTGGGAAGACAGTCTTGGCAATGTTTGCATCAGCCTGGTTAATGAGAAGCCAAATTTTGTCAGTGCTGAAGAACGGAGCTGCAAATTTAGAAACTGAAGACAACTGTTTGGACGCAAACCGATTGCCAGGCGGGCAGGTACTTCCTCTGGGTGAGGCCATCACCAGGAAGTGGTCTGTTCCTAAGAACCAGAGTACTTCAGGGATGAAGGTCACAAGGTGGCTTGTTCTTTGTTGGGATTTTCAACTTTTGGACAGAACAGAGATGCCTGACATCACTCTCTTGTTTCAGCCTGTACAGGTCATACTTTAATAGCTGCTTTCTAAGGAGTGAGAGGCTTGCTCAGAAACCTGTGGAGGAGAACGTGCAGGTACATGGGCACAGCCCCCCACCCACAGCGGGTCAAGCAGTGACTTCCAGAGCTCTGTGAACCACCCCCACAGCCTGCATCCCCGTCGCTGCTCAGTCGCTCTCTGTGGCAGCCCCCCAGCACTGCATCCCTCGGGTTTTCGCTCTTTCACGTATCCCTGGATCTCTGCAGGTCCTCCCTCCTTCCCTCTGTCTCCTGTCATCCCCATGTTACAGATCTGCGGCGCTGCTTCTCATTCCCTGCTGAGCCCACAGGACAGCCCTAGTGGAACATCACCTCCCCTCATCAGCTGGGAAATGCTGTAGCAGAATGTGGAGTTAAAATAGAGACTCTTCTCATTTCCAGCCTATCTGTCATTAACGCTCTGAGTTGGGGGCATTTTTGCTCTTTAAACATGCATTTTGCATACAAAAATGATTAGAAATTTAGCTAAAGTACAGGTAGTTTTAAGCAATTCATTAGTACGGGGAGTCTTAAGCAAATCAGTTCTGCCTTAACCACCAGTAAGCTTCTGAATGAGAAGCTTTTTGGGTGTGTATTTGTGGTGGTTTGGTTTTCCCCAGCCCCTTGAGCAAACAGCTGTACCGGGGAAACCAGCTACTGAGGTCAGCTTTGAGGGGGCTTAAAATTGTAAAATTTATTGCAAGAATTATTTGTAATTACCCCAGTGTATTTATTAATTAACATCACAGTGCGAATGATAGTCTACTCATGTTTCAGTGGATATCCTGGAAATATCATCTGTTTGGGCTGTGATAGATGAGTTGCTTAGTAAACCAAAACTGCAGTCTTGAGAAATATGCAAAAGAGATGCCTGAAGATCTAGGTGTTGATGCGGCTATGACAAAAGCAGCATTTACTAGCTGTGGAAAGCTCAACCCAGCTAACCCAGTAGCCTGGTAAAGACATGCCCATGTATCTCTCATCTTCATAATTTGGATCGCGAAGGTATGATCCATACGACTGACATACCAGCCATTGTTGCCAGGGCAGGTGGTGTGGCTGCTCGGGGTGGGGTCTGTAGAAATGATGGAATACTTCAGCCGGGGTTGATTCTGCTTTGCTGAAAATTCAAGCACAGTTATTGATGTCTCTTTCCTTGTGTTCACGTCTTGCAGAGTCCTTCATGGCCTCGACACCTGGCAGGCCTTTGTCCGAAAGCAAGCAAGCTGGGACACTGGAATATGATGAATCTGTACCTGCATCCTGTCTCCCAGTTAATGCTTTTCCCTTGAGTTTCACGACAACATCCACCTGTCCAAGCTGTCCTCGTCCGCTTCCTGCTCTAGAATGAATGCTGTCATGGTTTGTTCTGTCACAGCTCTCAAAATCACTTCTCTAACATAAACCAAAGGATTGTCCTTTCACCTCTAGAGTTTCAGAGAAAGATCCAGCGATTTAAGCGGTGTGTGAATTACTGACTGAATGCCCAGCTCGCGGACTGGTCATCTGCCTGTTGCCCGTCCCACTGCACCCCCTTCCCTGCTGGCGTGACTTTGTGCCCCTGGGTGCCCTTCCAAGGGGTAGGTCGCACCATATCACCAAGCTGCAGCAGTCTCACAAGAAAACACTGATTTTCAAGAAAATGTTTCTTCTCTTGGAATTCCACACCATTGCTAGAAATTTGTTCCTTGACTTGATAACGATTTACCAAGTGACAAAACATGACTGTATATGGTAAAAGCAGAGGTATTTTTTAAGTCTTTATTTGCTGTTTTCCCCAGGGTGTTGGATCACACCGCAAAAGCCACCAGGCACTAGTATCTGCATTTTACATCGGTGGGTACAACTCTCAGGATGGCCAGGCGGGCAGTGACAGAGGGGCAGTGGAACACCGCCACGCTCCGATCAAGCCGCCCCATGGGATGTCCCTGGCGAGCAAGAGTGATGTTAAAATCCCTGCTCTCTGCCTGGTCACTGCCAGCCCTCCCCCCAGCACAGCAAACCACATCTCTGCAAAGCTGTGATTCAAACACGACCAGAAATAGCACAGGCAGTGGCACACCAAGGTGCTGCTAACCCAGACCGGGTATACATGGTGTCTGTCTGTCTGTCTGGCAGGCAGGCAGCTACCAGGAGGGCTTTCACAAGTAGGCTTCTACCTAGGTGCTCTTCCTCCCAAAAGCCCTGTGCAGCTTAACCCTCTGAACGCCATGAGGCAGCTGTCAGGGTTTGTGTGCTCTGCACCGGGGTTTGACGCATATCCCTGGAAATGAACTGGGGCTTTAGGGAAACGCAGCTTTTCGTGGCCTGAGCGAGCGAAGGAGAAACACGCCACTGTGCAGGATGAGCCAGGACACGACGAGCTGTTTCTCCTGGCTACTTCCTTCTACCAGAGGTAAATTCTTCACCATTACAGAACTTGGAACACCGCTGAAAAGACCCCTTTGTGAATTTGTCATTCATCCGATAGGCAAGCAAGCTCCTGGACTGGGAGATACATCAGGTATTGTGTGTTTTACTGCATTTGAAGCACTCCCTGTGTGTCACAGCTGACACACAAAATAATCTCAGCCTTAAAAATGATGCAGTACTACAGTAATGTTACCATCTAAACCAGAAATGCCTGGGAAGAGACGGTACATCGTCAGAGACCCAGTTCTTGAACACAGTATTAATAAACCAGAGAAGCAGCTGTTAAAGGACACAAATACTGTTTAATGCTGTAGTGAACAACTACTCCTGTAATAATAGTAACAAACCAACTCTTAGAAGCTTAGTGGATGCTGCAAGATGCTACCACTCCAACCAGATAATTCAGATGCCCAAATTCATCATCCTGTTCTAATTTCTTTCTTTCTAAGGGCTATACCCAGAGCCTTTGGGCTATTTGTGAGTCTTTGGGCTTGCTGCTGGATAAAAGACAAGGTTCTGTTGCCGCATTAATGAACTGAGGGATGAAAAGAATATCCCAGTAAAGGATTCCTGGAGACAGAGACATCAGATTTAAGGGTTAATTTACTGCATAAATGCAGCACGGATTGAAACTCTCACAGTGTGCAGCGAAGTGGTCTATTTTTACGGCTTTTCCTTTTCTGATCCGCATCTGTTAGCCAGCTCTCTATTATGCAGATGCTGTTTATATTTATAAAGAGATAGCAGAATGTCCTTGGTCCTAAAGAGCAAGGTTTGGGGATTCTCGTTTTTCTCCCGTCCCTGGATGGTGATGCCCTCACCTTGTGGAGGAGGCCAGGTGATCTATGTGCTTCCTG
>NW_010433111.1:23481-34708 GCF_000710305.1 Buceros rhinoceros silvestris
GTGACCTGTGTGCTGCCTGCTGAGAGAGGTCTGTTGCTACAACACAGTGACTCAGCTAATCTAAACTGTTGACTCTTCTGCCCCAGTTTGAATCTTTTCCCTGTATATGGAACCAAAATACAGGATTGTCTATAAAAATATGCACCTCAAAAGAAAATTCATACTAATTATTCAAGAACCTCTGTAATTCATTTCTATTGCTTTGTCAAATGCTGTGATAAAGCTGGACTTCTTGCCAAATGGAAGCACCCGACTTTTCCTGTCACTCTCACTGCCCTATAATCAATAGTTTCACACGGATTTTGGTATGTGAAGAAGCAGCTTATGGGAAGCGCCGTGAGTCCTCGACAGAGAGTGATAATTGCTGTGCACACAGGACAAATACGAAAAACTACATATTTTTCTACAAATAAAACTTCAGGCATTGAAATAAAAATCTCCCCCATAGCTTTCAGATTTGGCCAAAATGACGCTGTCTCACAAGTAATTACCATTTTAGCATTCCGGCTGCAGAGGAACCCCGCCGTGTGCATGCGCTGAGCTCCCACATTATGCTCCAGAGACAACGGCTGCGGTGGCAGGGGGCAGTTCTCAAGTTCTCACGCCACATTGTTCTCCTGGAAAACGTCCAGCCAGCCATCAGAATCATTTACTTACTTATTTACTGGGGGAGGGAAAGGAGTGTGACGTGGGTGTCTCTCCTTGTCGTAACAGAAGGCAGAGAAAGAGGTTTGCCCTTGGAGCGAGGCCGGCATTTCCGGATCAGAGCCAGCGGCAGTGAAGTAAGTCAGCTAAATGCATTTCGAGTAAGACCGAACGCCTTGTTTTCTGAGTAAGTCATCTTTAAACATTCTTATCTCAGCTCTCAGTTCCCATCTCATGACATTTCACGCATCCTTCTGCTGGGCTCTGGTTTGATTTTCGTTCACAAGCTGTAATGGTCACTCAGCGAATGGGCGGGTGGTTTTTCATTTCATCCCAGAGCACTGCAGAATGTCCAAACCCAGCTGTAAGGTATCAAAGTGAACAGCTTCGACAGAGCCACAGACCAACACAGGCCGATCGATGGCTGATGGTGTGACTTCCAGGGAAACCCTGTGTCCCTGGACTATGGAGGTCCAGCACACTACTTTAAAAAGCTCTAGACTTAATCCCTGTAAGCAAAGAAATGCTGCGTAAGCAGGAACAAGTTAGTTTTTGTACTTTGTATTAGTTTTATTTTATTTCACACTGAAAATAATAGGAATAAGAATATTTTAGCACAGCACTTTTGTAAAGGATGGGAAAGGGGATTATTATGTATCTTTTCAAAACTCTTGTCGCATTTCTGAGTGTCAAACACCAGAGATTACCTCTTGCTCTGTTTCAGTTCCGCAGAATAAACAGACTTAAGATCTAAACCCTGGCATGGTTCTAAGAAATCAAACGCTGAAAGTGCCCTTGGAGGGATTTCAAACGTATGATCAGTGTGATGCAACTGCCTGATGAAATAGCTGCAATGTATTAGAAGCTGAAAGTCTTCTTGAATTGCTATGACATTCGAATCTTGATGAAGATCTAAACCTGTCGTTCTGTCTTGCACCTTCATTTTTTAGTCTCGTTGATTTCAGA
Source organism: Buceros rhinoceros silvestris (assembly GCF_000710305.1). Classification (NCBI taxonomy): domain Eukaryota; kingdom Metazoa; phylum Chordata; class Aves; order Bucerotiformes; family Bucerotidae; genus Buceros; species Buceros rhinoceros. Next base: position 25,093 of record NW_010433111.1, read on the forward strand.
GCATATTGGACAGGGGATTTCTTTCAGGCTCCCTTCATTCGTGCTCGCAGACAGGACTACAGCACTTGATGAAAGAGATGAAATTTAAAACCTGGTGTGCTGGTTTTAAGAGTAGTTACGGCACATGAACAACCGCTACTTTACGAGTTCAATTCACAGCATCATATAAACACGTCACTGGGGTGCACTGTTCTTCCTGCAGTGCTCAAACATTCCAGGCAGATTGGGGCTCAGGTCTTGCAGAGCTGGTTTCAGACATTTTTAAGTAGGCACCTCAGAAAGGTTTGCTTTTACCAAGGACCCAGACAGAGGTTTTATGCCCAACTGATCATTAGTGAGTTCTGCATCCAGGAGGAGAGTAGAACACACGCTTAAGAGTGTGCTGCAATACTGTGTAGTCCTTCGGATTAGTCCAGCAAGTATGGGCTGGTGCAGAGGTCCTTCTCGCTTGCCTGGTGGAATCAGGAAGCCCCGAAGAAGACTGTTTCCTCATGGGCATGCCCTCATTCACAGGCAGCTAAAGCAGCTGTGCTCCTTCAGATGGTCCCATATTTACAGCGATGTCGGCCGTCAGAGTATTTCAGGGCATAGATGCAGTTGAGGACAGAAGGGTTCCCTCCATACAGAATGTACCACAGAGTGATTTTTACAGTATTTAATCTCCCTAGCTAGTACTAAAGTACTCCAGTTAAACACAAAAAGGAAATTCCCTGATAACAGCAAATATGCTGGACTGCCGTGTATTGTGCACACTATTGGACAGATCTAATCAGGAACTTAGCACAAAGTTATCAGCAGGGACACAATCAACTTCAATGCAAGACAAGCATCCTTCCCCACTTGGCCTCACTCTGCGGTTAGCTAAAAGGACTTTCAGGCTTCTAAACCTCCGTGAGGGAGCATCTGTGTAACTTCTCTACATTGGTACAAAGAGAAGAGGGTCTTTTTTGGCTATTCATTGGCCAACAGTTTGCCCAATTCACAGGATTTGATGAGCAGCCAGGCCAACCTTTCTGCAGTACAGTGCACTACAGAAACTTCTTTGGATTTTTCAGATCACTTGCCCTCATTTTTTTTTTTCCTAGCAGAATTTTTAGTGTAGCTCTGTAATGTTTATGGGCACATATTACGCCTCAGTGTTTTAAAAATAATTTTAAGGAATGAATAAGTGTTAACTACTTTAAAAAAAAGTCTAAAACTATCTTACTAATATTTTATCATTAGTGCTGTTGTGCTGCACTGGAATCCAAGAAGCAAGTTTTCAGGTTAAAAAGCAGTTTATATGTATTTGAGGGACAGAAATGAAACCGCCGGTTTAATATGAACTTTTGGCATCTTGATTGTGGAATTAATAGTGTATTTCCTTTATTAGGAGTACCCGCTCAGTTATGATTTATTATCATCAGGTAGTCAGTATCTTTGTCTTCCAGGAAATGATTTGTGACTGAAATGTTCACATCTGGTAATAATTTGAAAAAGAATTTACAGGTCCTTGTGTTATTTTTGAGGCCCACACGGTTATTCACACAGTGTGGTAAAGGTAGTAAGTCAGGATGCAATTTTGCAGTAAACGACTAAAACGTTCTTCTATACTAAGGCCCTAAACTGTAAAGACTGACAGAGAGAAGATTGTCTTCCTACATCAGACTTGCCAGCAGACTGGCATTCTCTCCTGCACATGGTTGTTTCTACAAAATGCTCCTTTGCTTAGTAACAGTAGAATTCACGGGTGCCTATTTCCACACTTTTCCTCAGAACCTCAACCTTGCGACTGAATTGAAGTCCTCCTGGTACTGTGTATTTGTCAGTAAACTAAAGATGATACTGTGTGCTTTGGTATTACACAGGCACGTGGACTTCATGTCTTACAAGTGATTTTTGAGACAGCCAAGGGCATGTCGAAGAGATGCTCGAGCCTTTGAGCCACCCTGCGCAGTGCCAGAGGAGGGCTGACGGGATTTGGCCGGCAGAATACAACCAGCTGACGGCTCGTTCACGACTTCCTGCTTTGCTCTAGGAGCGAGAAATACAGGGACAGACGAAGGGTTTGTGAACCACGGAAACTCCAGTCATTTCTTCCTTTTCCTGTGTTTTTTCCCCAGGTTTTATCTGGAGGATACGTCAGCCTTTTTGCTTTGAGGACCTGGCAGGTTGAGGGTGCTGCACGTTTGCAGGTTCACTGGAACGCCCGAAGACTTCTGCTTCATCTCTTGGCCTTTCTTAGTGTGCTGCATCAAACCTGCTGTGTCCACAGCTCTGCAGGAGCCGTTTGGGAAAGGCCAGTGTGGAGATGCAGTTGATGACTGCCCAGCAGTGCTGCTTCCCAGGCTGAGGTACCAGGTTTTGCTCTGGCACTATAGAAAACCATACAGCACTCTCCAGCTTCCACGAGAGTGAACTCAGCTTTTAAAATACATGTTTGAAGATGTGCTTGTTTGCAAACTATTGCTTCATCGTTAACATCTGCAAGTGTACGAGGGGGGTAAAGGAGACTTGCTGTACTTTCTCATGTCAGCAGCTTTGCAGAGAAGTAGAATTGCAAGCAAAACAAAAAGACACATCGAGCTTTCCGAAGGACCTTGAAAAATTGTAAGTCTACTCAAAGTGTTACACTTCTGTGAGACAAAGCTATGCCAGCTTTGGACACTAAGGAATCGGCTCCCGAGGAAGCAAAGATATGCTACAGCCCTACTAAAATGGACCACACAACGCGCTAACACCCCTGGCAAACACACACATCGCCCAGCCCTGGGGTAGGATAAAAGGTGAACGACAACAAGTGTTGGTCAAGAAAATCTTAGCTGGACTTTCTTTGAAAAATGAAAGATGTGGATGTGAGACATAATGCAGATTGGATATCCCAGCCATCCCAGCCTGGGTGTCCCTTTTCCACGGGTTTAGCTAATGGTCTTGAGGGAAGTGTTAAGAATTCATGTAATTGTATCTGCACACATATATATACATGTGGGTGTCTGTGCATAAACAGTCGTGCAATGATGTGTAAGATTTACATCGTAGAGTTTACACTTACAAAGTTGTTTTTTCTTTTCATTCTTTCTATTGCAGCTGACTTTTTTTATGTCTTATTGTATAAAATAGATCAGCATTTGCTGACAATGGTAAGACGAAAGGGAATTTTTTAATCTATGCAAATTGCAGAGTAGTGGTTTCTAATTAATTTGAGAAAAAAAATCAGTAACAAAACACATTTGTATTGTTTAGCTCATGTGCCGTTATCCTTTCAACTCTCTGCTCATCTCACATGTTGCACATTAATGGCTTATCAAGCTTACACGTATTCAAGATTAATTTGTGGTAACTAAAGCAGCCAATTAATTAGGTAAATGTGCATTCATCTTCACCATTTGATATGTCACTTAAACAGAAAATCACTGTTTCATTGTGAAGACCAGGTTGGATGTAAATGCCACATTTTGTTTGCTGCATTTCACCTAGAATTGGGGTTTAAAGGGCTTTATTCCGTTCCACTAGAAACCAGTCCTGGGCTTATTTTTCACTGCGTTGGTGCAGTTCACGTTCACTACGTTTTTCACTACCCGGTGAAGCTGATTCCTGGGTGCCTCTGTGTGTGTGTGGATCTTGTGTAACTCCAGCCTTCAGCGCTCCTGTTCTCAGCACATGAACATTTTGCATCTGTTGTACCTTCTCCAGAGCTTTTGTATGGTATTCCTTGTTAATTTTATCCTTCAGATATTAAAGAAAGTAAAGTTCTAAATTATGCAGAAGGGACAAATACCTTAAACACATGCTATGAGGAATTTCTAATTTTCTGGGTTTTAGGAACATGTTTATTCTCTTGCCTTAGTCAAATTCCAGTGGGAAATTCACTGTGTCTAATTATTGGTTTCTCAGAACATCTACTGCTTGATCCTTTCCGTAATGGTGGTTCTCCCCCACGCTGAGCAATGGCCCAGCTTTGGTGATAGGGCTGTCCCCAGACAGCATGTGTGGCTCGTCGGTATTTCCTCCTCTGCAAAGCAGTAACTGCATCCTGCTTGCTGAGCCTGCTGTGCAGCACGGAACATCAGCAAATGAGCAGAGACAGAAACAGCCTTCTGGCTTGTATGAGGAAACCCCCCTCGTGGAGGGGCAAAGAAATCAGCTCCCTGTTTCTGAGATCAGTGAGTAACAACGGCCCTGGGTTTGGAACCAGGAGGGTTGAAAACTCAGGAAATAGAGCAGCTCATACAGGCAGAGCACCCCTACTGCTGCGCCTCCCAGAACTCCAGTGCCAGGGCAGCATTGTCTGTCTGCTCCCAGGTACGGCTATTACCACATATATTTAAGGCATGTGTTAAACAGCCTCTTTTTATATATTCCATTTGTCAGCCCATGTGTGAAAATGTGGATTTTTTGCTATAAATTCTGTTTAAAAGTTAATTATTTGGACTTTTTCATGGCTTGAGTTCTGAAATATTTGCAAGATGGCATTCAGCCTTTAAATAAACTACACGTCTGAGTAAGGCTGCCAGTATCTGAGCCTTAAGCACATGGTTAAAAGTGCTTGAAGGTCCTTTGTATTTGGTGTTTGGGGTTTTTTTAATTATTTTTTTATTTCAAGATCCTTAAAACAGAGGATATAGTGAACTGAAAAAGCAGGTAACATCTCTTTATTGGTAGGAAATGGAAAGATAACTGTTACTGCTATTGTAACTTCAGATTTTGGAGTAGAGTCAAACTATCTAAATGGTCTTTTACCCCCTGTAATCATTTGTTTGACCTATAGCTACCGCTCAGCGAGATTGTAGCCTGCCTGTTTTTATTGCTTGTGCTCACATCACATACAGAATTTGTTTTGAACTCCCTCTCACATCTCAGCACTATTCACGAGACCTCAAAGCCCCCTCAAAGCAGGACCAATTCACCCACGTTCCAAGCTTGCAAAGGTAAAAGTCTAGTCCCTAATAGATGAGGGTTGATTAAATAAACTGACATGGCTTTTCCATATAAGATCTAATCGACCGCTGAGCACAGAGGGTGTATGACACAGGACATCATTTATTTCAGGAGTGCGATGTGGTTTCAAACTTAAGGAAATTCTGCCAGAGCAGCCTTGGCTTCTGTACCGATGAGGGGGCAAAATGCACCTTCAGATACTGGCAGGAATGAATCCAGGCCCTGAGCACTCCAGAGGTGTCAGCTCCTCCTCCCCTGCTCCTGCAACTGTCCCTGGGCCAACTGGAGCTGGGGAGCAGCTGCTCTCCGGGGAGCACAGAGCCTGGAGCAGGAGCAGCGATGGCTGCGATCCGCTCCCTCCTCACAGCCCATACCGCCGTCAGGGCCTCTCGGAAGGGTTAGTACGGGGTCTGTCTTGCCAGTGCAGAATCTTTGAATTGGTATGCTTATACAAGGTGAAATTACTTAGGGCCAGGTAAATATTTACTAGACTTACATAAATAAACTACAGAGAGAGCCCTTATGTCTTAATACATATCCTTAATTCTGCCCAGCACCCGGCAAGTATTTTCAGTTCACGTTCCTGTACTGTTTTTTGTGACCTTTTTGTAAATTAGACGTAAAATTTCTGGACACGATTCAAACAGTATGTAGGCAGGCGCATCAGAGGACAATTACATTAATACCAAGGGAGCGGATTAGGTGAGAAAGACTTTGATGTTTAAATGACCACCTGACAAAACAACAGTTCTGGTTGATTTGTGGTCTCTGATAATGTTCATAAATCAAAAGACGAGAGCCCAGAGGTAGGAAGGGAAGATCAAGCTGATTTTGTATCCTTTCCAAAGCAGTAACTGAGGCAGTTACTCCTCGGTGTGCCTGTTTCTGTCACATCTTCGTGTGGTTTAACTGTACTTCTGCCACCTTGGACAAGGAAATGCAAGGAAGATCAGAAACGGAAAGCTGACGTGTGTTTGCTTAAGGGGTGCTGTAACAGCAGGAGTTCTGGGAGAATTTAGTGCCTGATGAAACTAAGAGAAAGAGTGGGAGCATTAGAACAGGCAGTCAGACCCCTCCAAGAGACCTTCTGAGGATGAGTGTGGAAAACTGAGCATTGGAAAATTTGGTATATGGTTGATAGCAATAACACAAATGTTAGAACACAGGGAAGGACCAGCTTTTTAGGAAGTATTTCACAGGTGAAATATGAATTTGAAATTTGGGTATTTAAAGATGGACAGCAGATTTTATGTCACCTTCAGACACTGCAGGATGTTCTTGGCGTACAGGAAACACCCACTTCAGGCCATGCTTCTGTCCTGTTTTCTTTATACGTATGTATTGTCCTTATTTCTTCGACAATCAAGTGTCACATTTCTATGGAGTTCGTAAGAAAATTTTTGATGACCTACGAGCATGGGTTTAGATAAATGATAAGGCTTTTAGAAAGCCTCGTAATGCTGATTTCTCCAAGGGTTGCTAGTGAGATGTCATGGCCCAGAAGAATATTTTCTATTTAGGATTTATTTTCAGCAACGAGATTCTATTTAGCATTTGTGATGAAAACAGGCCTATCTGCTATCCCGGATGCGGTGACACTGTCATCTGCTGACAACATTCTTTCCCCTCAGAGTGGGCCCATTCCCCTCTTGGCAGGTCAGGGCTTGGGGAACATGCGGATTGCTTGTGTGAAGCAGCTGTTCTCCCCCAGAGCGCAGCAGCCCTGCGTCCCCTCCGGCACAGGCAGCCGCTCGCTCCCTTCCTGCCGGCTGACCTGGCTCTGCAGAACTGGCCACGGCATGCATCCGAGAGAGTAGCATGAATGGAGGTACGTCAAACACAACTCACTCAAATAACGCCACAGTTTTTCTAAGCATGCGACATGTAGAAGCCCATGTGGCTTAGAACTTGTCTGAGCACAGCAAATGCAAAGGAAATGCTTCCCCGGACTCCTCCCATTTCTGTTACCTATCACTACCTGCATGGCACGATGTGCAGCACTCAGGCTCTCATCAGGCATTTTTTTCATCATTAAACGTAATTACAGTTTTGTAGACTTGCAAATTTTTGTACGTGATTAGCCGATACCGTGAGAAGTGAAGCTGTGTCATTTAAAATCTATTCGATTCACTCTGCTCAAGCCATAGGTATCCCCAGTTTCTACCCCGTATAACCTGACTCTCACTTCCACTGCACACAGATACCTGAGAGTTACTTCTCCAAAATGCTAATCAAATCTTGCGAGGCTTTTGACCAGCCTGAAGTTTAGTTTTACATTATAATTGCAGAAGAATATGAAACCAAACCACACAGGCCCTGACCTGCCCGCAAATTTCTTTTATTATCATCTTTGTTAACGCGAGCCCTTCTGTCGCTGTTTCTGTGCTCATACCGGTGGGCAGGTGTGACAAGTCATTATAAAATGTACCAGTTCAGATGCTTCGTCCTTCCTTTTTCTTTTCTTCCTCTCTTTGCCTACACAACGAATCCCAGCAATTTGATTTTCTTTTTTGCATTGTGATTTCAACGTAAGGAACAAAACTGGATTTAAAATTGCTCTTGCACGCTCTGCTTTGATACTGACTCAGGTGGTGACTCTTGTTATTTAACATGCCAGCGATTCAGTAGCTCACCTCCTAATGGATGTGATGTGTCACAGATGTGTCGTCAGCTGTTGAAGTATCACCAATAGCAGGTTGGACAAAAAATGCTGGTAGTTGTTTTTCAGGCCCGGTTTTACATCCTGTTAAGCTCAGCAAGCTCCCCGTCCCATTCCACTGGTGCTCTCTGAACAAAGTTTTCCATTTACAGTGACAACAACGTGACGTGAAGGACTCTGCTGTTTGCCTTGCGTGTCACCAGGGACCGCATTCTTCGGGACTTTGACCTGATGCAGTTTCCAGTCGCCTTAGTGCAGTTTTGGGTTCAGAAGGCTGCTGCAATACTCCACAGGACGTTTCCACGGACACAGTGGAGTGTAACACAGCTCGTTCCGCCGTGCTTCACATGGCTCTGCAGGAGTGGCAGCAAAATGAGCAGGTTCTGAGTACATACACGAAGCTGCTGGCCCGAAGAGTGGGCGTTCTCATACAACCACCCTTCAGTCTGGAATAGTAATTTTAAAAATGTCTCAATACCATTTTTCGCTCCCAGACTGGTTAGGAGTGCTTCTCAGTAATCTCCATAGGGAAGTAAAACCGTCTGCATGGTATAAACCCTCATATTTTGAAATGTGTACGCATCCTTTATCTTTACCTTGGCCTCCTGCTTTTTAGAGGAGTTGGGCGGGGGGATTGTTGACACAGTTGAGGTGAGGAGGCATGAAAGAACTCTTCAGTCTCGTGATTTTTATCATCTTTGCACAGGTAGTATCTGTGGAAATGGTAGACATGCACCTGCCCTGGTGAACTGCAGTATTCCACCGCTTTGAAAGTGACTTGCTTCTGTGTCACGTGTAGATGATTTAACTCACTTTACACACAAGCTTTTTAAAAATACAAATAGCCCCAAGACATCTTAACGCTGCTGAGAGAAAATTCCTCTCTCCAGATCCCTCTAGACCTAAATTAATCTGGCTGTAAGAGCAGTTCCACAACTTCTCTGGTGGGGCGGGCAAGGGACTGGTGAAGTAACAGGAACATTTTAACTGCAGCAGAGGCCCAGGAACGTTTCTCTGTGTGGCCTATATTGCAGCTTGGCAGAGTGGACATTTTCCCCCGGTGTGTCTGTGGTGTTTAAATTATAAGCATCCTTTAAGAGCCTCAAGATTCTGTTTAATCTTCTGTCATGATACATGCACGTTTCTATATTCAGTGACTCATTAAAGAGTCCCATGCCGTTCTACTGTTGAACCTGTGAACGTCGAACTGTGGAAGTGTGAGCATCAGGGAAGCTCTACCAAATCGTTAACTTTAAACGCAACTGCTGCACGAATTTACTGTGCATCATCTCGGACCACCTGCTGCACACTATATGGCTGAGTGAGATGAATTGCAAAATGATTTGCAGTTGTGTGTGTCATACAGTAAAGGCTGAGTTATGTATTCCATGTTAAAACACATAGTGAACTTGGGGGAAGAGAACTCAAATTACTTTTCAAGAAAGCCTACAGGCTTTAAGATAAGAAAATGCACCCATAATTCTCCATGAAACGGTAAAATTGCCTGATGATACACAGCACTCCACTGTCACTGAACTGTTCCTTTTGACATTGAAAACCCATAAAATACCCTCACCACTGCTTATTACGAAGAGGCTTCTCTAGTATTTGGGGATGTAAGTGCGGCGGTTCCCGTGCCTCCTCTCACCGCGGCAGCTTTGAGCTGGTCCCCTGCTGCTGCTGTTGCTCCTGGTGCCACACCACCGTGGTTACGCCAAGGGCAGCTGCCAGAATGAACGATTCCTGGGCTGGAACTGCCATCCCTCACAGTGCTGCTGTTCCTGGCAGAGCGACTGGAACCAGCACAGGGCTGTTCCCAGCAGCTCACTTCCCCCTGAGCTCCGCGGCCACGCCATCCTCTGTGGCGTTGAGGAGTGCTGAGGACAAGCAGGAGCAGCTCCGCTTTGGAGGGCTGCCCGTGCTGCCGCTCCACGGGCCCCGTTTCTTGCTGATGAATTACGGCGATCCGTGTCTGGGCTGTAAACACAACCGAATCCACACCGGTAACGGACGCCGAGGCTCCGCGGCCTCGTCCCCTGA
>NW_010433112.1:0-7516 GCF_000710305.1 Buceros rhinoceros silvestris
CCGCGCCCCCTGGATCATAACTGACAGCTAACAAGCTGTGGGGAGGCAGCATGTAATTGAGTGTGCAAAACAGGTGGACATCACTCAGTTTTACTTGCTTGTAAAGTAGTCACAGGCAAAACAGCTCAGATTCAGCCCCCCTCCCCTTCAATTCATTCTGGTGTCCTCAAATTCACCAAACTTTAAAGACATACTATAAAACAGGGCAGAATGAGGGAAAGCCACATCCATGTTCAGACCCCATAACAACACAATATTCTGAGCACAGATGTCTTAATCTGTGTTCTACTATATTGTTTGAGGCAAGACTGAAGAGAAATACTAGGGTTAGGATCAAAGAGTATAGAGAAGGAAACCTGGTAAGTGTAATAAGGGTTCGTAATGGCAAAACACAGATAATCTCTACAGGGAAAATGCTTTGTTTCAGCTTGTTGAAAACATTGTGCATCATATTAGACAGAAGATGCAATCACTGCTCTGGGACTGGAACAAACATTACTTTCCAAGATGGTGCTACAGGAAAGCTTGGGCCAACAATACAGCCATAGCCTGTGCCGGTGTACTGCTATCAGGGACAACAACAATAAGGACCCTAAATTCTGCGTTCCATAACAATGCAGAGTCAGGGCGCACATTACTGCTGAAACAAGGACAGAGGGCTGTGAGGAAATGTCATAGTGTAATGCCACTGCTCTCCTTGCATCCCATGTTTGTGCTCTTATTTCATTGTTCATACAAGGGACTATGCAACTATCCATTCCCAGGGCCAGCACCGTGAATTGGCAGCTTCTGCTCTGTCTCTGAAGTTAGGGCTTCAGTTTAAGGATGGTTGTGTGGAAAGGATTTAGGGAGAACACCACTTTTCTCTCCTGCGTATATTACCTGGTGGAAAAAGCAAACTGTATCTCTCCGCTGCTCTCCATGTACCTGTCCAGCTCTTGTCCCTCATGCACCCACCTTCCTCCGTCCTTACACTGCAATTACGTTTTGTAGAGTTTTGTCCTTCCAGGGCAATCTGTTTCTTGCCCCTTTCGAGAATGAGCCTAACACACTGATTAAACACTTCTTGGTCTTTACAGTCCCATACTTTCCAGCACTGACAGTTTAATTTCCAGAGTCCAAGTTTTTCTGATTCAAAAAATGCCAGATTGTGCATTGTCATGGCTAAAATCAAATTGTTCCCATTTATTTCTCAGAGCTGGACAGCTGTCTGAAGACCTTTTTTTTTATTAAGACTCAAAAGATTACTTCCTAGTGTCTGAGGTTGCAGTTTGTAACTACACTTGACATCAACAGATTCTTTAGAATTAGCCATTAAAAAAAAAATCTTTTTTTAGTTTTTTTTTCCTTTGAAGTATTCAAAATTGCTTCCAGATGTATCCACCTCACCTCTGACTGATACACAGCAACTTATTCCGCAGAATGTGACCATCAGCTGAAGAGCATGTAATTACCAACGTAATTACCAGTGGGGCTTCAGGGTAAGAACCGAAAGTACCAAAGGAAAAAAAAAGAAAGGGAATATAAGCAAAAGACAAACATTACTCTGACATGACTGTCCTTTTTGGAAGGTTTGTGAGATCTTGTAACAACTGCAGTTCAAAAGGGCTCCTATTTTATTCTCTCTTGGTGTATAACATTGTGTCTGCTAGTATTAGGTGAACAGAACAGTGAAAGAAATTTTTTAGCAGTTTCAAAAATAAAAGAGCCAAGTTTGAATAGCTGTGATTCATGCTCTTGCGACACTCGTTACTTGTGAGCATTTGACAGCTCTCTGGGTGTCAGTGAAAATTTGTGAACTGCCAAGGCTTCATGCTTTGTAACACGAAGGCTGAGCTGATTCACCCCAGACAGCAAGCTATTTGTTATTCTTAGGACTGGCCAAAAAAATTAAAATAAAGCAATTCCAGTGTGTGTTTAATTTTGAAGTTCTGGAATTTCTTCCCATGTTTTATTACTGCCTTTTAATCTTTTTTTTTTTTTTTTTTGGCAAGAAAGAGACACTCATTAGAGATAACAGTCTTGTTGTTAATTTGTTTGGTACATGCAAGATACAGGTACCAGTTTCTGCTTCATTTCCACACAAGTGCTGGGCCAGTTTTCTACATCTCAGACCAGATTCCTGGCCATTAAGTCACTGGCCATTTTGATCTAGTCTATCTCCCGCCTTTTGACAAGCAATTTAAATACTGAGCCTGAAAAGCCGACAATCGCTGCACATAAGAACACAACGTAAAACGTTTCCATTTTGACACATGAGTATTTCAGATAAAAAAAAATCCCAACTTAATTTTTTAAAAAATCTGACCAATATTTTAGTTACCCAGCTGAGAGAGACAACAATTAGCATGATATTCAGTTAACCAATAAAAAAGTGAAAATACTGAGCAAGTAATGATTCACTGAAGCAAACAGTTTGTAAAGAACAGCTGGAGGCCTAAAAATTACTCTTTTTAGTGAGCGCTTTTCAAGCTCTAAAACACTGGAAGAAAATCTGAAGCCGCTTACAAACCAATTGCTTATCACAGAGTGATAAGTCCTCTGCTTTTCTAATATTCTTGTTCTTCCCACCATCACCTCGTGAAAGGTGATGAGTGAACATCTCCCTTGGTATCAGGTGCTGCAGGCTGTAACCACAGCAGAACCTGGCCCTGACAAATCAGATTTGTAACTAATATTTCAGGTTTCTTTAACACTGGGCTAGAGGGTCAGTAGTGGTTTGTAAGGACACAGTGACACTACTGAATCACTTCATGTGTTACTCTGACTCCAGTGATCAAGTCTCACAAGCAGCATTGCACCTGCTGGAGTCCACCACAACAAACGTCCCCGGTCTTTGACAGGAAAGAGGCAAAGCAGCACATGCTAAAATGAAGCTGCTGGTGAGCCTATAGGCACAGGCCAAGGGATTTTATCATTATGCTGAGAGAAAACTATCAGCTGAGGCTCTGCTTGCAAAGCTGGGAGTTCTCACTTTCGAAGCACGTACTGGAAGATCATTTCTCGTGCTATAATGCCCCACCCCAAACAAGACATCCCTCTGTCCTTCGAATGCCAGGTAGGGTTTGTAGCACTTTGCACCTGAATTGTATAAAGTAAAACTGACAATCTACAGAACAGTGGGTAATTAATTAATGCTCCTGTAACACGTTGGAAGGTCCTGAAATGCTCTCACGGTACAAAGAGGTTGCTCCAGGGTGCCAGAACAAAGACACTGTGCTCAGGCCCCTACTGCCTTCATGCACCAGGCTTAGTTGTTTGCTACTTCATCCCAGCGGAAGGAACTGAGGTCATTGGTTATCTAAGGAAGGCAAAACTATTCTTTACTGAGTTGGAGGAAAGAAGAGTCTGTCTCCAGAGTGCAATGAGAAGGCTTAAAAGAAACACCTGATTCTCTGTGATGACTGTGTAGAAAGCCAGGGTCTGGTATAAATCCTTCCCTGGCTAAGCCTGTCTCATATGCCTGGGTAGGTGGGCATCTGAGCATGGCCCCAGCTCACACAGGATGCTTGTAAGAGCATGGAAAGTAATTCAGATGACCCAGGTCTCAGGCTAGCAGTATAACCACCACCCTTGAGACTGTCTTCTTAAGGATGGTTGTTCTGTACTGCAAGACACAAAACAGGTTTTAAAACACAACACCTGCTCTCTAAGTCTAACTTCAAAAACTGCTTCGGAAGCTCAGTCTTCTTCATAGAGTTTGAGCTAGGCTATTGCCTTGCCTACCAAGAGGCCAAACCTATGGCACCATATATACAAGAACCTGTTCTCCAGAAGTACTGAGAAAGAAGAATTACAGTGGTCTAAACCCTGGATGGCTGAGACTCTCATGACCATGTGAGACCTGCCTACCCACTCAGAGGAAATACCCTGAGAGTATAAGACAGTGTCTAAATGGAGAAACGCTCATCCCAGAGACCCAGGAGTCTGCTAGACCAGCAGTTTCATCAGGGAAGCCAGTAGTCAAGCTATAGAGGTCTAGATCCTCTTCCCGTGTTAAAGCAGAGTAGCTTAGGCAGAGAACAGCACATGGAAAATGCTGGCTAACTGCTGTCTTCATGGATAATAAAATGAGCTCTGTCTTCGGCATTGCTGATCTATTTCTGGTCAGGATAAAATGCATTTAAATGTGAAGTGGGAATTGATGAGCAAGCCACTTGGAGTTACATGTGCTGCCTTGGACTGATGCTTCAGCTCCTATCCAGCCAGAGATTTGAGAAACCAATTACACATGCGCAGGAACTGACATCCAGCAGTAGGGGAAATGAGAAAGGCCACAAACCTCAGTGCAGATGCTGCAGGAAGACAATAGTTTGTTGTGTTTCCGCAACCAGAAGAATTCAAGAGAATATTCAAGAGAATAATCTTATCCTTATGTTTGCCTGTGGTTCCTCCTTGAGTCAGCAATTTATAGCACTCTGCCAACACATCTGTCTTACTCTTTATTCCTCTATTGCATTCCTGGTGTTTCACGGCTGCTTCTCTGGTCTTGGAGGCTATTAAGCTTCACCTGCTCTGTTAAGCAAATGAGTCAGCAGCACATCTCCACAGCTAATTCACAGCTCATGACTGAACCCAGAGCTGTGATGGGGCAATTTTCGGAACAGAAGAGCAGTGGCAAAAATGGAGGAGCCTGCACTTACCTCCTGAAGGAGAAAAAAAGCCACCGAAGGTGATAATTCTGGGGTAGTAAGCAAATCAGATCACCATCTGATCACCACTCACCATGATTTCAGGGCAATTTTGATGTCACAAGAACAACTTGTGTTCTTCTGTCAGAGCCTTTCTCCTTGTTTAAGCCTGTCTTCCAGTCAGCCAGCTTATCATCACCACTGTGTGAATAAGCAGAACGGCAGCTATCTGGGTTTAGTCTCTCAGTCTCCAAACAAGTCCTTGCCCAGCATCTCCAAGACCAAAGTGGACCAGCAAGTTCTCACGTGTTAACAAAAGCTCTGCCTGGGCAGCAGCCTTCTCAAGATTCCTGCAGCATAACATCTGTGAATGGCTCATGGCTCTCTCTCCCCCCACCCTGCCTTGGGAGACTTTTCAGAAAGGTAACAAAGAGGGCATCAGAACCACCTCTCTCTGCAGCTGCTGTCCTGCAGAAAGCCTTGTAGTAACAGCACATTTTAATAGCTGCAGGTTAATATTTGTCATATCCTCCTCCATTTGCCCATGATCACTGCAAAGGCAAATGCAGGAGCAAGTCCCCATGGATGCCCATCTTGTGTGCACAGAAATAAATACTGGGGGAGGGGAGAGGACAGTGCATGTGACTTTGTGTGGCATAGTGTTTGTGAGCAAATGCAGGTGTTGGTATGGGTGAATAGCAAAAGTATAAGCACGCTGAGTGGGTGCAGCTGGGTGTGCTCAGGGGTAGTGCTGGGAAGATGCACACGGACAGGTCCAGAGAGTCACTAAATGTAGGTAAGGGTGTGACTGGCAGCAGGTGTGAAAGCAGATGAAGGTGATGTGTGCAGGGTGGTGGCTGTGTGGGGTAAGTTGCACAGTGAGGAATGGCAAGTGCTCGTGATGGTGCCGCAGGGAAACTATGAACACGCAGAGAATTTTTTTCTGATCCTTTCCCCATAAAATGCTGCAGTGAAGTAGAAGTTAACCTGTTCACTTGTGGGCATAAATTCTGAAAATGTTTTTTCCCTTGAACATTTCCAGCACACAAAATATGATTCTTTAGCCTGTGTGGGGAAGAAGAGAAAAGAGGATGGGGAAGGGAGATAGAGCTCCAAAACATGTAAATTCTTAGAACAATGCAGAATATCAGGACTAAACTGTTATTTGCAGAATCGTATCTAGAATGCTGTGGTCTGAAACTTTGCTTTTAAGTGTTATACTCCTAGAGGTCATCCTAACCTCACTAAGTCTTTGTATTTGATTAAGGCAACAGCTGCACAGTACACATGAGTTCAGGGACGGCAGAAGCCAAGGGACGTGTCCTACGTTTGTTTCTCTAGCCATGACTGAGCTGACCACGGGGAGACTCAGTTCGGAGAATTGCTGGGAAACCAGATTTGTCTTTCAGTGCAGCTGTGCAGCCAGTGTGGCTGGGAATGTGACATTTGCTGAAAACTCCCAGCATGCCAAATGGGTATGTAGGCCTTGCTTGTCCTGACGGTTGGAAAAGGCACAGACAGCTGCGCAGCATCATTCAGTTCTGACCCTTCGGAAGATGACCTTGAATACGTGCCTTGTCTTTGAGTTCCTGTTTTAAGACACCATGGGCTTGGAGCCCCTTCCATGTCAACACACTTACTGTGGTAAGAGACCACAAGGGATCCACCTCAAAAGAGGAGGATCATGAGCATACAAGACAGAGTTGACTGTAATGAATTGCATGACATATTTAGCATTTGTAGGAGACACAGAGAGCCTTTTGCACGGAATATAACAGTCACGTCAGGGTGTCCCATAAGTCCCATTTGCAGCAGTCAGCTTGGAGCAGATCTTGACATCCTTTTTGTTTCAACTGGTGCTGTCTTCTGCCCAGGACAAACAAGAAACTGCCAGTACTACAGTAAAGGGTTTTATGTAGGAGCTAGCTCAAGAAATCCTCTCAGTAACATTGTATAGCAACTGTGGGGCAGTATTGCTGAAAAAACAATTATATGACCACAGCTGTAAGAGTCTCTGCATTAGGATGTACCAAAATTGTCCTGTCAGAAACATACAGATGATGCACTGAACCATCCTGGAGAAATGAAATGGAGGGAATGGACAATTTCATGCAATCAGCTTCCTTGCAGCAGTTTCCTTCTCCTTATTTATAGCTGCTCTGTAATTCAGTCAGGCTGGAACTCAGAGTGCAAACACATTTTCTTTGCTCCAGGCTTTCCTTGGACTTCGTTTACACAGCAAAGCACCACCCAGTGCCAGAGATTTACGATATGCTCAAAGGCCAAACAAGGCTGGATCAGAACAGCCACATACCCTCCAATTTCTTGGTGGGTAACATGCCCCTAGTGAGTTCCCAAGTAGTCCATGGCAGGTTGACTGATCCTGACCGCAGTTGTGCATATGGAGCTTCACCTCAGTCTGCTACTGAGAGGCAAAGACTCCACAAACTTGAGTTTAACTTTGAACATAGGAAAAGCTCCCAGACACATAGAACCTTTTGCCAGCAAAATTCCTAGGCCTGAAGATTTGCAAAAACTCAGATCCACTATCAACATTTTTAGTCAGCTCTTCAAGCTTGTAACAGTGGACAGAGAGCAAATTGATAGGGACCATCCTGTTTCCTCCTGAAGGCTTGTGAAAATCTTATCTTGGACTCAAAGCTTCATAGCTGAAGCTGCTCTTCTTCAGGATGATCCCAGTCTTCATTGCTGCTATATGGTAGCACCCTCCAAGCTTCAGCCCAGACCATAAAATTGTTGTCCTGGGGTTTGTAGGAACAACTCAGACAAAAGACATTTCCTGCCCAGAACTAGATCTGGTACTGCCTTGCTCTAAACTTACAGTCATTCACAGTTCCCTATATTGCAGACAGAAGTCACTCTTT
>NW_010433112.1:7669-32749 GCF_000710305.1 Buceros rhinoceros silvestris
CCACAGCCCACAAGTGATAAATGAATTTATAAGATGAGGAGTCTGTCCACCTCTTTTTTTTCAAACCTGGAGAGAAAAGTAATGATCTTGTTCTGGAAGAAAATCAAAGGCTGCCAACAACAGCATGAAATGTCAGCTCTTTTAATTTCATTTATTTATTTATTTTATCCAGTTGCTTTAATCCTTGGAGTTTAAAGGCAAAGAATGAATGCAACGTGCTGGAAAATGAAGAACATGTGACAGTATCAAAGGAGGAAACCAAAGGGAAGTGGGGGTGTGTGTTGGGGGAGCCTTGTTAGGAGACACATTAAGGCAATCCAGCTGATAGATGAAGCCTTTTATAAATGAAGAGTAAAGTCTTCATGTTACTATCTTTTTTTTTTTTTTTTTTAACTGTTGTTTCTCTCTCTTTCACCTCCCCTTGCTTTCCTATCATGCCTCTCCTATTGTGGTCTCCTTCCACAGGTCCCACCTCACATTTGGACTGGAGGGCTGCTGTTGCCATGGCATTACAAAGTTTCCCTCTGTCCTGTGGAAGCCAGCAGTCTCTGTGCTTTGGCAAGGCATGGTGGTACCTGTCACTGTAAGACCCTTCAAAGAGATGAAAATGCACCTTATTCCAGTAAGGCTAGGATGTTGGTTCATCTTGGTCCCTCAGAGCTATAAACAAGGCACGGAAACTCAATCACAGGCAACCGGAGCCTGGCCTCCAAAGGATTTTGGCACCAATGCAGGATAAATGCCGCACAGAAAAGTTGCTGTTCTATATGCAGAAGTTGCAAGAGAGGTAGGTTGAGGGAAAGCAACCCAGAACTGCCTTTTACCCTCGAGAGACAAGCAGAAAGATAAGGAAACCAAATCACCACATTCTTCTCTTTCTGTCATAATTTTGACAGCCCCAGGAAACAACTCCAGTGGAACAACTGCAGTTGCATACTGTTTATGATGCGATTAGGCAGGAGTGACTCAGTTCTCATTGTCTCATACACACACACAAAGCTTATCATCTGCGATCTTTCCACCTAGTGCATGTAAACGTCAGGCCTGCCTCCTCTGAAGCTTCTTGGGCTTGGTCCGATAGGAAAGTCCTACATAGACCCAACTTCTAGCAGTAGTCTTCATGTCTTGCGGTGGCTGCTCTCTCCTAGCAGAGGTCACATAGTCTCACACACCAGCACATACCTATGGCTCTGGTGGTGTTCAAACAAGGAGTTCAGACCCCAGCAGAGACTAAGCTATGATACTAGTGGCTCACTAGTATCTCTCTAACTAGTCTCACTGAGGGCTGGAGGCAAGCAGAGCTGGAGGGGAGTAATTTTCTCTTCCCCTGCCAGAGATTAACCCTTAGAGGTCACAAGACGGAGTCCAAATTTCACCCTCTGCCAGTCTGAGACTTCTATGACCCCTATCCCCAGCAATGTTCCTCTGAGGTCTTAAGGCCACAGACCCATTGTATGGAGAGAGATAGGGAGTGGGTTCTGGTGAGTGACTGAGCGAATACATGACGCATGGCTGGCAGTGGCTGAGGTGGACATGTTGCAATGAGACCCGTGGGCAACCCTAACTTCTTCCTCTCTAGAAGGATGGTAACTGGCAAAGGCATGGGTAGCACACACAAGGCGAGTACTTTTGTCAACATCAGGCCCCTGGGTGAACCACTTCAGCCACACCTCTGTCTCTTCAATAGCCCGGGGACATATGACTCTCTAGCAGCAGAGATAGGAATGATTGGGGTGCAATCAACGGATCAGCAGATTCTGTGTTCAGGCTACCGGGTTCTGACCAATCTTTCTGATTTTCTAGTTCCTGAGCTGTGTTGTTTAAGTTCTGTATGCAAGGTTTCCCAGCCATAAAGCAGACTAAGTAGACTTCAAAGAGACTGCTAATTTCACTACGATGAATAAAACTGGTCAGCCTCACAGAGGGAGAACAAGTCTTCCTTATATTATTAAGTCTTCCAAGGTGCAAGAGATCTAAGATCTTTGGATGAAAGTAGGTGTAAGAAAGGCCCAGAATGGTTATTATTTCAAGGTGTGGTTTGCCCTTCTTTCTCTAAAGGAAACATGAATAGAATTCATGTTCCTTTTCCTAAAGGAACATGAATAAAGAAAGAGGAGAGACCTGACTACAAGTGCCACAGAGCAGGCACAAATCAGGTTGGACTTGACATGACAGAAAGGGCCACTGGAAGTAGAATGGAGGGAAGGACTTGTGTCCCCCGCCCCCTCCCCAAGACTGGGGTGGAAATGCAGAGTGCACCAAAGGTATGCTAATGCATGCCAGCAGGACCTGGGTACCAGTCCTGAATCTTAGGTCACTCCAATGCACAGGGGGAGACATGGGCTGGACACCTTTTACATGTCAGATACTTTTATCGTGTCTATTCCATTTTGAAAAAATGAAGGGGGAGACAAAATTTTCAAAACTCAGCGACTGTCAAGCAGGAGTCTGGAGCAATTAAATGTGATACTTAATTAAACATCTATACTCCCATGGAATGCAAGATTTTCCTCCTTTCTCCTTTTCGGTACAGGAAGCCCAAAGATAAAACCTTCAAGTTATGAGTAATTATACCCTGCTGAGAAAAGTGACGGAGTGCTACGCTCCAGAGAACTTAACCAGGCCCCAGAAAATGTGGAGTTGACACTTAGGGGGTTTTCTTCTCATTGCTGTTGCTATTATTATTATTATTATTATTATTACTATTTTCCCTGACAGTAAAACTCTTCTCAGCTTGTTGCCAGAGGGAGATAAACAGTGTGCCTGCATTTTAATGGAAATAAATCGGGCCACTCTATTTCGCTGATGCATGGGTTCAAATGCTTTGTGCTAGAGGAACTGTCGAAAGCAAGCATACGGCAGTGGATGATGGGGAAGACTGTAGGGCTCCATCTCAGGCTTGGCTCTGCTGCTGACTTTGTATATGAGCTTGGACAGGTTACTTAGGCTCCTGTACTCTGGTGGCTTCCTTGCAAAACAGGAGTAATAGCATGACCCACGCAATTCCAGGGACATAGTAAGAATAAAAGCCTAGAAGTTTTCGGGTATGGTGATAAAACAGTTCAGAGGCTGATATAAATACTTCATACAAGGCTTCATACAAGAAATGGGCTAGAGAGGAGATTTCCTACATTGCCTGATTAGATGAAGCTGCCATCAGAGACTAGGTGCAAAAATCAAAGGTGAGGAACCAAAATCTTAAGTCTTTCAGTTAGTATCGCCATTTACTGTGGCCAAATGCAAAAGGCTACGAAAGGAGTATGAAAAAAACTACATTTTCCTCATGCATTTTACTGCCTTAATGTGGATAAATGATTTTGCATGGAATGAGACACTGGAGTGGAGAAAGATACCAGGCACTGCCCAGGTCATAAGAGAGCCAAAACTCAGCTTGTGGATTTAAAGCTTCAACACAAATGTGACTGGAAGTTACTTTATCCTTGAAAAAAAAAAAAAAGGGGCATTAATGACATCCCTGGATTTTTTGCTTCCTGGGGAGCTGTAGAGACAAAGTCTGACATAGCAGCTGTCGTACATGTTAAACAAATAGTGTGAATAGCCTTATGTCTTGCCTCCCACAATGATCAAAAGCTGATGCCAATGTTTCCTGGGTCCAGCTAGGATAGAGTTAATTTTTGCAGCCAGGCTAGCTAGCCTGAACCAGCCAGGCTAGACTGAACTAGCCAATGGGAACCAGCCATACGGTGTGGCTGAGCAGCTCAGCTGGGCTCAGCTTAGCAGTGTGGCCCTAGGGCTTGGCATGACATGGTCTAGGGACTCCTGGCTGCTGTAAGCAAGGCATGGTATATCACCTGCCTTATTGTTGTTTTTCCTCTCTTTGTGTTGTTTCAAGTAAACTCTCCTTATCTTAACCCACTTGGCTTTACCATTCATTCTCCCACCCCCCAAGGGTAGGAGGGAGAGAGTGGCGGGGCAGTGCTTAGCTGCCAGCTGGGTTTAAACCAAGATACAAGAGAAGTCTAGAAGAAAACGGGAAGCACTCATGATACTTTCTTTGAGTATCCACCCACCAACCAGCCACTTCCAAGCTCAATGAGTTTTAGATGCATTTGGTTGTAGATAGATCATATTGCCTGTTCCAGGGATCTTGGCAGGCAAGATCCAGTCAGAGAGCAGTATAAACAGTTTCCTCCTATTTGTAGTGAAGTCAAGTGCTTGATAGTTCTGGGCCATTGTGATAAAATGCAATATCCTAAAGTTCTAGGTTAAAGCCTGTTCTCATCTTGCTTTGGGCTGAGGTTTGATATGAAGACAGTATGAGGTGGCCTTCTCATCTTATGATGCTTCTCTCACGTTTTCAATGTCATTTTCTTTACTGAAGATGTCTCTTGTAGCTTAACTGACTTCCCTGCCGCTCCGACCCTTTCCAATACACAGGAGTTTGTAAAACATCCTATGCAGGAAAAGCCTCTGTACGTGCACCTTATTCTTATTGCAGACCTCAAGCCCCTGTGAGTTGTCTGAAAATGCTGCCCATGACATACTAAAAAGGCAGAGCATAAACTTGGTAGGCTTTCTTTCCCTCCTCCCCTCAGCTACTTGATGTGCTGTCACTTTGCAGGCTGTGGCCATCACAAGCTGCAGATTCAGCTGTGGAAATGGGGGCATGGTGTGAAACAAAAAGATAGACCACCTTCAGGGCTGCAGCACAACATCCCAATCATCCTCTGCTCTTCAAAAGTCAGAGGGTCCATTTGGCTTGTCTTTGGACCTTGCCAGGACACTAGTGGTACCTGAGGGCATTCCCTGATACTACCTTCTCCCCAGGATGTTTGCTGGACTCATGTCTGGTGTACACCAGGGGTTTTCCTACACCCAAATTCACCTTTGTGTGAGTGCCGAGGAGCTGTGGCTGTGGAAGTTGCAGAAGTTCTGGATTGAGTTGGCTGCTCATGGCTTGGATGAGTGTACACTCTGCTGGATAAAAATGTGGATGGCCAGGCCCAAAGAGTGGTGGTGAATGGAGTTCAATCCAGTTGGCAGCCAGTCACAAGTGGGGGTCCCCAGGGCTCAATATTGGGGCCTGTTCTATTCAATATCTTTCTCAATGCTCTGGATGAGGGGATTGAGTGCACCCTCAGTAAGTTTGCAGATGACACCAAGTTAGGTGGTAGTGTCGATCTGCTTGAAAGTAGGAAGGCTCTACAGAGGGATGTAGACAGGTTGGATTGATGGGCTGAGGCCAATGGTATGAGGTTCGACAAGGCCAGGTGCTGGGTCCTGCACTTGGGTCACAACAATCCCCTGCAAGGCTAAAGGCTTGGGGAAGAGCAGCTGGAAAGATGCCCAGCAGAAAAGAACCTGGGGGTGCTGGTCGACAGCTGGTTGAATGTGAGCCAGCAGCATGCCCAGGTGGCCAAGAAGGGCAACAACATTCTGGCTTGCATCAAAAATAGTGTGCCCAGAAGGTGCAGGGAAGTGATCATTCCCCTGTACTCAGCTGTTGAGGCTGCACATTGAATATTGTGTTCAGTTTTGCTCCCTCACTCCAAGAAGAATGTTGACGTGCTGGAGCGTGTCCAGAGAAGGGTAACAAAGCTGGTGAAGGATCTAGAGCACAAGTCCAGGCTGGAGGAACTGGGGTTGTTTAGCCTCAAGAAAAGGAGGCTGAGTGGAGAACTTATCACTATCTACAACTCCCTGAAAGGAGGTTGTAGTGAGGTGGGGGTTGATTTCTTCTCCCACATAACAAGTGATAGGTCAAGAGGAAATGCCCTCAAGTTGCACCAGGGTAGGTTTAGGCAGGATATTAGGAAAAAGTTTGTTACAGAAAGGGTTGTGAAACATTGAACAGGCTGCCCTGATTGAACAGGAGTCAACATCTTTGGAGGTATTTAAAAGATGTGTAGATGTGGTGCTTAGGGACATGGATTAGTGGTGACCTGGCAGTGATGGGTTATTGGTTGGACTTGATGATCTTAAAGGTTTCTTCCAACCAAAAGGATTCTGTGATTCTGTAAGTTTCCCTGTTCTCTGAGACAGAAAAAGTCCCATCCATTCACTAGGTTCCCCTGTCACATCCCATCATATCCACTGACTTCAGTTGTTGTGAAAAGGGAGCTGTCTCCCTCCTCTTGGAGACCTGCTCTGCTACCAGGACTCAAGCCAATCTCATCATCAGGGCATTTTAGCATACCTTCTTTCTATAATGACTCCTCATGTCTTCTAATTACACAGCCTAGCACCCCCCAGTAAGAAACTCATGTCCTTCATGGTGTTTACCCTTTGAATGATTACAGTTGATGGTGGGAAACACAGCACTCAGAGAAGGTCTGCCAGGCACACAGAAAACAGAAAATGCTTTTCAGGAGAGTAAATCATACAAATTTTCTTAGACAAGTATATTAATAAGAGAGGGTGAATACCCCAGAATACCAGCAGAAACCACAAGAACAATAAAAAAGCCTTCAGGGACTGCAACTGGAGTCATATTCTTCCCAGCAAGCTCACCTAACCTCTGCTGAATCCTAGTTCAAAACACACAGAAGGCACATCCTTTTTGGAAGCATCCTTTGCTCCCAGGAACATGAAAGTTGCTCAAGTCTTAAGAGAAATTGCTCATAATGACTGAGCTTCTGAAGAACACAAGCTGCTCTGATGGGAGGCAAAGCCATTTTCTTGCTGAGTTTGAAACTAAAAGCTCTGTTAGGCAGCTGTCATTCAAGTCACGATCCGATCTGGCCTTTCATAAAGTGCAAGCTCTTAAAACGTCCAGAGTGTCCGGAGCTGCTCTGAGGAGGGCGGGAGGGGAATGTGGTGCAACTCTCAGCTAGTAGGTTGAAAAAAGCAATCACAGTCAAAACCGGGGCTTCGTAAGCTGGTTAAATGGCAAATCAATGTGGAATAGCCACTAAGTGTGGCCGCAGGGAGCAGTTAAAGATAAGCAAGGGGAGGGAATGAAGGGGACCAAGGGTAGACAGCAGCCACCAAGTATTTCCTCTAGCTGTCCTGAATGAAAACAGAAATGGGCATTTACCTTCAGTTGTTCTGGGATTGTTTTTTTGGTTTTGTTTTTTCCTTTTTGTTCCGTTTTTCCTGACTCCACAAACACAGCTTGGCTGCTGAACTCCACAGCAGATAAACGATGAAGAGCTGGCGGAAACTTGTGGCCTTATTTAAACAAAGGCTAGATAGAGTTATCTGGATCGATTGAGCCAGTGCTTCCTTGAGCACTAATTCAGGCCAAACACCTGACACTGAGAATAAGCTCAGCTGACCTCGCTGGGAAGTGACCGAGTGAGATGGAGATGTAAAGAGCAACTTGGGACATGGGTGCCGACAGGGACAACTTTGCTTCCACACTTTACATAGGCAAGTAGTGGTTTCAGACCGGCAGAATTATCCCATTACAGCCCTACCTAGTAATTTAGCTTAAGATCAGCCCTGCTGCCTTGGAACAAGGGCCTCCCTAATCCTTTTGCTGAAAATGGGCAGTGAAGTATGCTTAGGATAAGGGGGTTATCTATCCCCACAACATCCTCTCAGCTTCTGCTCTGAGAGGGCCTGCCTTCATTTTATTCATACAACTTGGGAAAGGGCTTAAGCTGAACTGAATCCTCCCATGCACTCCTGCACATCGGTGTATGAGACCGCTCTGTTACGCAGCCAGATCACTCAATTATCTCTATCTGGTAATATTTCCCTGAGTGCCATTGTGAGCTGGGGAATACACCCCATTAAGCCACACACTTTCTAACTCGCTCATTAGTGCCACTTGGGACTTAAGCTTGCCATTTCTGCTGACTATTTAGAGCGCCAGAGCCTGAGTCACCACCTCTGATTCATCGTTTTATGCCAGTGTGACTCTCTGGGTGCAACGGAGCAGAGGTGAATCAGGCCCTCTGTATCTCAGCTGGCAACAACTCAGTAACCCTCCACCCTCCACTTCTTTCCCTCATGGAGCCTGGAGGAAATGCAGAAAATGCTAAGCTTGTGTCAAGAGCTAAGCCAAGTTCAATGCGGGGTGGGGGTGGGGGGGGGGTGGCCAACCACATCCCAAGGAAAGAAAGCACAACTTGTGAAAAAACACAAAGGTGAAGCTTATTTCAAACGATGCCATTTTGTAGAATCCAACATTTGTACACCAGGATCTGATCCTTAGCATAATTACTGGTTCAAAGCGAATTTTGCATCTTATCAACAGTTTTCAAAGGCACTACTTCATCTGCTGAACACAGGGAAAGTGCAGAGACACCACCAGCAAGAATCTCCAGAGGTCATTCCGGCTTCCCCAGCACCTTTGTTTTCAAGACAATTGAGATCTGAAGACTCAGTTTAGCTGTCTTTGTGATGTAAAAATCACTGCCATGCAAAACAGGTCAATAGCAAACCCCTCTCCTCTTTCACAAACCCACTACAAATCTAAATGAAGGAAGAGTGGGAAGTCCTCTTTTAGAACAAGAGGTCCTTTAATTGTGGATAGAATAGGAAGAACTAACACAAGATGCTGGCAAAGTCACACCATCAAAAAACTCCCAGAAGAGAGCAGCTCTGAACTTCCGTCTCCCAGCCTCTGACAGCAACTTCACCTCTCCTCAACCCCTCAGACCAGCGTTGCAAAGCTGTGAAAGTGCAATCTCTCGATCAGTGACAAAAGCCCGTGTTCCAGAGCACAGTATGGTTCTGAGCTACACCTTTAAACATCTGTTTAAGATGCAAATTCATCACAGGGCTATGGCATCGCCTTCCTCCAAGTCCCCAATGCTGAGGGGGACAAGCGAACAGCCCCTCTGCCCCGTGACCTCGACGGTGCTATGGGACAAGTAGGAAGGAGGGCTGCATGGGGAGGAAAGGGTGGCTCGGTCACAAAGTTGGTGTGCGTGTGTGTGCGCAGCTGTCCATCTCTTTCTTGCTTTTGTTTTTAGGTAAATACGCAACCACAAGCTTGTCAGAAAAGCAGTCTGTGTTCCTTCTGCCTTGTCAAACTCTTCAAGGGAAACATTATCGCCTTAATTGCTTAATTCCAATTTGCATAATACAGCGCTCTGACAACTGCAAAAACAGGGATGCAAAAGGAAGATTAAGAGCGACGTATGCATGCTGCCAGCCTTTCGCAGTTGGGAAAGCAAAGCTGAGGACCAGTGCCGGGACGAGCAGCCCTGCAGGCTCGTCCACTCCCACCTCTCCACTCTCTTCGAGGAGCCTTTCCCACCCCTGCGACCCTCCCACACCCACACATGCAGGGTTTTCACTGCCCTCTGGTGGGGTTTCCAACTGTACTTCTCCATCAGAAGATTTTTTTATTCAGGGACTGTCTAGTCCAGAACCTTTCAGAAGATCCTGGTTGGACGAGATGTTCTTCAAAAACCAAGCGAGCAAACAGGCATGATACGCTGCATACCTTGGGCACAAAAGAGATGCCCTTTGCCTTGCATCACAACCGATAAAAGACAAGGCACAGCAAAATCTAAGGCTGGACAAACCGATTCCTCTTGGATCTCCTATACTACAGACAAGTCCTGATATTTTAAAGATTTTATTCATTTTTTACTTCACGTATCAGTGCCTTTCTGGATCCATGAACGACTGTTAGATGATGGTGTTCCTAGATACTTTCAGGAGAGTTCATTCTCCCAGTGCTTCTATCTTGACTGGGAGCAGATATAGGGAATCTCATGGCAGAGCAACATATTTCGTAAGTTGTCCAGAACCACAAGGGTCCCACAACTACAAGCACAGGACATCTGTGAGCCAAACTCACCCCCACTTCTGAAATAGAAGTGCTTCACTTGCAGAAGGCAATGAAACCACTTTCCTGCTTCAAAAGGCTAACAGCTCCAAAGACTTCCAAATCTGACTGCAGCAAATGCACAGCCAGACAACAGGGAAGTCTGAATTTTCAGCAGTGATTCAGCTGGCTATTTCTTATTTTACATACAATGTCTTCACACCTTGTTCCAAAACACAGCACAATCTTACAGAAGTTCTGTGCAGATCAGAAGCTGTGTTATGTGTCTTGTGGTTTTATTATTCTCTCTCTTCCCCCAAACAGCAGACCTGATTGAAGCTGAAGATTTCTGTTGAAGTTAACAGAAACAGCACTCATTTCATGGAAAGGAAATGTGGGACTGATACCTGTGCAAATACAAATGGGATAAAAAACCCTAAGCTGAACTTTGGCTGTGGGCGTGCATGCCTCTACTGGAGGCTAAATTTCATAGCACTTAAGTTTATACACCAGCTTTGAAGGAATCCTGCTTCTCAATTTGGCACTACGAAAGCTGCTTTGAATGGTTCGGAATAACCCTCAAATGTGGGCACAGTGATATTCCTATGGAGGTATTTGTTGCTTATCCCTCATATATTTATATAGTTATCGTGGTACAAAAATATTGAGGCAGACAAGCCCTTGGGATACAAACATCCATGAATTTCTGATCTGAATTTGCAGCTTTACTTGTCTGTACATAATTGAGACACTAACAAAGATTGTAACAATACAGAATAAAACTAAGAAAAGGAACATGTTCCCGGAGGCAGGATTTTGCTGCTTCTTGACACAGTTTGTTCAAAAGCTATGTAACAGC
Organism: Buceros rhinoceros silvestris; assembly: GCF_000710305.1. Lineage (NCBI taxonomy): Eukaryota > Metazoa > Chordata > Aves > Bucerotiformes > Bucerotidae > Buceros > Buceros rhinoceros. Next base: position 18,217 of record NW_010433112.1, read on the forward strand.
CGGAGGCTATTCCTGGCCTAGGGCACCTGGGAAAAATGAGCCATGTATGATAAATTGGGCTCGAAGTTAGGGAAACACCTCTAGTAGGAGTCAGCAGTGGCGCGACCTCTCGACTGAAATAAAACAACCAGCACATGGGCAGAAGTAAGAAAAATCGGAAGCCCGCTGGCTTTGCGGCTTGTAATAAGAAGCTACACTGTTTTAGTTGGAGTAGAGAGAAATCCGCAGTAGCAAAGCAGGAGATGCTTGTGGAAGAGGTGCGAACTGCTCATTTAGCAGCTGGGTATGAAAAATCAATGAACAGAGATGTGAACCAAGCAGATAAGTCAAGATATACAGAGCAGGTAAGTGGAGGAGTTTTAACAACAGCAATCTCAGAGGAAGGAAGAGGATCAGCAGACACTTGAGAATGAGCAGAAACAAATGGGAGGAAGATAATGAAAAGACCAAGCAGATAAATGTGAATGTCAAATGGCAGCAATCACTCCGCATCACAGCAAGGAGACATCTTTACTTTCTTTCACTCTAAAAGGCATAGGAAAAAGAAGGGAAAATTGGACCCTTCATATCTATGGCCAGAAGGGGAGAGCTACCCTTGGTGGGTTATAAAAGCTGCAGCATCAATCTCTGCTTTGCCAGAGTAGGAAGGATCTGTCTTTGCCACTAAGCTCCTTCCAGGAGAGATCCTTGAGGAGTCACACACTGTGCAGATGAGTCAGGATCAGGAACTTGGGTGGGATGGCTACTTAGAATTGAAGCTTTTCCAGATCCCACTTGAACTGTCCACAAGGTGCAAACTTTCAGCGCCCTCTTCTCCTTCCAGCTGAGGCCCAGAAGTACAAGGAAACACCAAAATGGTACCTCCTGTGGACAATGCAATGTGCGTGCTGGCAGCCAAAGCAAGAAAAGAAGTACTTAGATTTTGCTTCAGCTTGGAGAGAAAGCTCCCTAGTTCCTGCAGGAGTCAGCAACGGCCCTGAGAAAGAGTTGCCAGTAACATGTCTTGCAGTGACTGCAGCGGGCCAGGCCTGCAGCTCATGCAATGTTAATGTTTGAAAATTAAATTCATGAGGTGTCCCACAGGCTCTGAATAATGAAGAGGCTTTGGCAGGCTGGAACCAAGGTAGGGCGCAAGTGGGGATGTGGTCTTTCAACGGCTGTGTTTAATTACTAAAGCAGGCTGCCAAGAAATGATTACCATATGTTGGAATGAGAACAGAATGGAGAAGATGCACTGGAAATACACTGCTCTGAAGCAAGGCCCCATAATATACCCCTCGTGCACAAAACTATGGCTGGTCCTAATGCTGTTGTAGCATGTCTATGTGGAAGATGGGTTTTACACTTGAAGGACTGGTGCTCAGTCTAAGGGAGCTGTTTTTTAGGAAGCTTCTAGAATACCCTGTGAGCATCTAGGGGTCAATAAGAAGTGCCAGATCACTGCAGTCCAAACATGCCTCTAAGGCTGGGGAACTTCAACCCCTTCCCCAAAATTTGATTTCACCCCGGCATCTTTAATAAGCTGAAGTACAACTCCACGGTCCAACAACCTCTCCTTCTCATTCACGCAGAGAATGAGATTTGATCAAGCTCAGAACCAATGATTGCAGATCCTGCATACAGCAAGAGCCTAGTTACTTATTTCTCTCTTTCCTCTCCAACCTCAAGCACTCTAGAAGTACTGTCCTCTTCTGGGGTATGACAGGTCTAGTGATACAAGCCAAACTGGGATGAAGTGAACGGATCTCCCCCTACTCCTCTATCCTTCCCGGCATGGTTTTCTTTCAGCTCTCATCTGCAAGGTGCCCTCTCCAGATTGCTCTTCAAAGTAAAATGCTTTCCTCCCTGCCTCTCTTCTGATGCAAAGCATCTGAAACCCTGTTACAGACCTAGCATGCAATGCCTGCTTGGCTGTAACTCACAGTGAAAAATGCCCCATCTCCAGCAAGAGTCTCCCTGAGCCTTTTACCTATCTCAATATGCTGCATCTCCACCATCCCCTCCCTGCTTTTATTTTCAATTGCATGTAATCAGTTTTCAGCTCTTTAACCTTATTCTGAGTGCTCTTTTTTTACAATTTGCTATTCCACCCTAAAGCACTTGAAGGAAAGAAACACACACATTTTAATTAAATTTCTCTCCATTTCCCCCCTTTCATTTGCATATTTATTTTTATTTTTTCCCCATTTCCATCCCTGGGGAAGATAAATAAATAAATGCAAAAGGGAGAAGGACGTGGAACAGAACTGGGAAGGTGACTGGGATGCAGATCACAGGCATGGGCTGGAGATGTAGGGGAGGACAGTGAAGGGGAAAGAGGGGAGGGACAACCTAGCAACTAAGCTGAAAGTAAGGTCAGATATGGCAGAAATCCAAGGGTGCTCATGAAAATACTTTTAGGAAAGGAAGGAACATGTAGCGAAGAAAGACCTGTTTTGAAATGTTGAGATTAATATGCTGATGTGGTATGAATCGGCTCCTCAGACTCTAACATGTAGTCCTGACCAGTTTCTGCTCCTCCACTGGAGGTGTGCACTTTGACATGTTGGGCAGAGGCCATGCTAGGCTCCTGGACTACAAGATGACAGAGTAATGCCCCTCATTTTGGAAATGACAAAAGAAAATAAATTAGCCTAAAATCTAAAATTACCAAAAAAAAAAAAAGTTTCAGAGTAGGCAGGACTAACAGAGTCAATTAAAGGGGAATACCAGAAGTGATAAAGATTATAGAAATGAAGACTTATTCATTAAAAAAAAAAAAAAGGAACTCCTATCCATGCCCCCAGCATGATCTTTTCTTCCTTTCCTTTTTTCTTTATTTTCTTTTATTTTTTTTGTTTAATGTGAATAAACCCGTGCAATTTGAGATTTAACTGCATTTGTTCCTATTTCCTTTTTGTTTCCGGGTTTTGATTTTAAATTTGATCTGGGAATATGGTATGAGCTCCTGAGAATCTAATAAGGGATGTTTTCTTGTAGCAGTCCCCCTGCTGGTTCTAGAGGTTCTCATTTCATACCTGCTTTTTTCAGGTTGCTTCTTCCCCCAGAATCTGTGGTGGTACTGGAGTGAGGCTGAGGGAATACAAATTGCTCTATAGAGTACTGCAAGTCAAATTTGGGACCTGCCAGCATGGAATCCCTTTGCAATAACCTGGAGATGTGTTACATCCCCATTTAGAGCACAGCTTTGTTATTAGTCACACATTACCCGAGGACAGTGCCATCTTCTTTTCTCTGCAAGACACATGCAGGGGCATTCAGGGTTCTCTTCTCCTCTCTACTAATGACCAAGTCTTTTTGGCAATCTCTATCCGTCCTGATTACCTCCTAAACTGACTTTCCCTGGGGCTGCCTACTCTCAGTATGTAAAGAATTTATTATTATTGGTTGTATTAACTTTGGCTGTTTGTTCTTCAAATTTTTTCTTAATCTCTATTTTACATCTCAGTGCTGCATTTTGTGTTCCAGTCTATTAGCATCACTTGGACAGAATATCCAATTTTTAAAGGATTCTTTCTCTGACTTGAATAAACCCACATAATTTGGTATTTAAGTGCACCAGTTGCTCTTACCTTTTTGCTTCCGGGTTTTTATTTTGATTTTCATTTGGGGATATGGTGCTACCTCCTGTGACTCTAATAAGGGATTTTTTTAAAGCAGTTTCCCTGCTGGATCTTTGGGTTTTAATTTAATAGCTTTTTTTCCTTTGGGTTGTTTCTGACTAAGTTCCTTTTTTTGGGTTTGGCTTTTTTTTCCTGATTTTTTTTTTTTAAACAAAAAGTCTATTTTTTTTTTTTTAATGTTCTGTGCCTCAAAACTTCTGGTTGGGATAAGAAAATTATAGGCATTGCTTTCTTTTTTGTTGTTTTTCTTTTTTTTTTTTCAGGTAATTTTCAGTCTTTCTTACCATCCTTCCACAGCCGGGCTCTGACTGTAGGTTACTGAAAGGGAAGGCCATACAAAGATGTCTCTTCCTGCCCTTTCAGAGAGGGTTACAACTTGGCAGGGGAATTTTGCCATGGCAGGAATAGACAAGGTTTTAGCCAGAAACAGGCCAAAGCAAAATGTGGCTGAGAAACTCCAGTTTGGGACGCAGCCCCCCCTGGTCCTCAGCACTTGCTGGTTTAACCCTAACACAATGGAAATAACAGAATAACAGAAGAAATCCTCCGCACACACTGGATTGTGCCCTCTGGCCCTGTCTGACTGCAGAGGTGCCTTTCCTGTACCATCCTTCCTTTCCTCCAGAGGTTACTCATTGCCTGGTGAAGGCAAAGCTGCCTTCATGTTGCAAGTCCTGTCCATTCAACTGGTGCGGCATCTTCCCCTTGGACCACTCATAAGAAAATGAAAGGTACCAGGACAGATGCCTCCTAATAGCCCAAGACAGACAGCTAAGAGCCCTTCTCCTACTGCTGTCAATACTGTTCACACCTCAATTTCCAAGCCTGCTTCTCTCAGAAAGCAGGTTCCCTTGGCACCTGCTTTCTGAGCCAGAATCCTTATGTCTGCGCACATTCGACAGAGGCACAGCTATTTCTTCTCTTGACTGCCTTCTCCTGTCAGCAAGGGCTCCTTCATGGGGTAGGACATGCATGAAAAACTCAGGAACACTTTAACTCTCTTTTTGAGAAGTGAACACTATTTTAAATGGAAAAAAAATCCCTGCAATGATGTCGTTCCTAGTTAGTGGGCACTTCTCTCACATTCTCTGTGAGACTTGACATTTTAGTTCCTTTCTTTAGCCAAAGGGTATCAGTTTCTGAGTTTTCAGTATGGGAACAGAAATGAGAATATCCAATTTATTTTCTCCCCCATTTCTTAATTTCACATCAGATGCAACAGGTTATTTCATTACATCATCTGAGTCAAACTCCACGCACTATCATACTTTGTGCTTTATCTCAGTACTGGGCTGAACCACATTTCCAACCACAAAAGCTCTCAGACAAATGAAGAGAGGCAAGGCAAGCACTTCTGGGGCTGGCAAGCATTTCATCAATCAGTACAGCCTCAGCCTCAGGGCACGTGATCAGGTATCCAAACATCTCGCCCCCATACACCCCTACAAGGATACTGAGGCAGCCCATAGCTTATCCTTACAAGCAGACTTTTGCTTGAGCCCGTTGTCACAGCCCTGATAACCCTTTTCTGTGACACCATGAATCTGAAGAAAATGCAACCCTTTTAGAATCACCCAGACCTTCTCTGTATACAGAGTACTTGGGTTTATGCTTTTTTGTCTGTCCTCAGGGTCCAAGGCAGTCAGAGCTGAAGCAAAGTGTCACCTTTGCCTCCTGGAGGTGGGTCCATGTACTGTGTGGCTGGACAGAGGTCAGCTCCCTCTACTTGCTCACCTCATCAAAGCTCTGAAAATATTCCATGCCACAAGAATCCACTTAGGAAACAAGAGTGAAATTAGGCTGAACTAGCCAACCAGTTGGACTTAGACAATCTGTGCATATTGGAAGAGGGGACCATTCACTAGCAAAAATGAGCATTTCTGTACATCTTTCAAAGTGAGTTAACAAACATTTGTCAAGATTGAAACAGGTCTAATGCCATCCACCTTGGGGTAAGAGATGGACTAAGTGGTATTATCCTGTCACTTCCAGCCCTATCATTTAAGGATGCTCTGTTGCATCCCTTCCAGATGCCATGTCCCAGTGGGTGGCTGCAGGTGACTTGTGGTTTAGAAAAATCTCAGTGTTTTGGGTTGTTTTTTTTTTTCCTCGAAGTGAGGCCCTTGTATGGTGAGGCTGCTAAACAGAAAAAAAAAAAAAAGGAAAGAAAAAAAATCCAAACCCCTTTGCAGCTGTCACGGTCGCTCGCTGCCTCAGTGCCTCCAAACACCACTTGGCTCCCGTGCGTTGATGCATTTACTGTACTGGTAATTAATGCCGTTAGCTTTGTAATTAAAAAAAACAAGTTTTTGCCTTTATACTTGGGGTGATAACGCTGCAAGTAAAAATTAATTAAAACGAGATGAATTGCCTTCAGTTAAACGAAACGGAAAGAGAGGGAAAGGAGGGGCCACTGAGGGGAGGGGGTCGTGATGGTAGTAAGGAGAGAAGGAGGCACACAGGAGCCCTGCTAATGAAGCAAAATGATACTGTCGGCATTTTTAAAGATTCTCCCCTTGGCTATGGTACCTTCTGTTGGGTTTTGGGTTAATGGAGCCTAAAACTATACGTCTGGCAGGGAAACTCTGTGAGTCACCATCGCCCCATCTCTTTCACGAGGTCCACAAACACACACGCCCATGTTTGTTCAAATCCCTCCTCCTCATCACCTTTCTACCCCCACCTGGCTAGGAGGGTAATGGGCTGTGAAATTGGCTTTTCTATTATTATTAATTAGATCTGATGTCAGGCTTTTTGTTTTGGTTTGCGTCTGAGTTGTTTTCCCCTAGCTAAAGTCAGGAAAATACCCAGATCCCTGCAAGAGAGGGCAGACTCCTTACAAAGTTGATGCTGGGAGCCAGCCGTAGCAATTGTAGCACACTTTGGGTAGAGGATTAGAGCCTCTCCCCCTTCTGTTAGCCAGGTGACTTCTCTGTTCACTGCTTATCTCATTCTTTCCCTCAAAAAAGTCCCATCTCTGTAGACAGAGTTGGAGTGAGAGCTAACCTTTAGCAGAAAGGGTGAGAAATAAGCCTGTATGAGAGATGAAGGTAGCCCCTGGAGCAGAGGAAGCAGACAGCCTTGCTGAATGTAGAGGAAGAGAAAGTGAAAGCCTAGCATAAGGCAGCAGAAATGAAGCATTTCTGAAAAGTTTTGAACAATCTGTCCAAAACCATGAGATTAAGAGCATCTACTCATACACCCACCTGTAGCACCCACTGGTTTTCAGATATTTCTGTTTGGTAATTTCAGAAGTTTCCCATGTCCAGACTGCCTCGCTGCAAACAGCAACCTACTTTTCCATCCATCACAGCTCCCTAAGAGTAATACATGGGTACCCGTGGGGGACTGCTGACTCTAGACAGAAAATAATAAATCTCTTTCTCTAGATGAGCTATCTGTCTACAAATACTTGTCTATTCTAGAGTTAATATTATAGTATTTAAGTGCCCTGGGTCAGGAGGAAATGCTGTTGCTATGCTGTAAAGTTCTCATAAGACTGAAACAACTCAGTTGCTGTGGCCTGAACTTAAAACTCCCGATGTGTAAAGAACCTCTGCAGCTTTCCATATCAGCACTACCCCTACATTCTCCCATTTCTCCTCCAGAGCATTTCATCACCATGATGGCATGTTTCAGACTTCTGCAAACTAAGAACCCAAGTGCTTAGTACTGGCCCTCTCGCCCAGGCTCTGTAAGGTCAAGGCAGCATGGTTTCACAGCAAAACAAAGTCAGACAGACCCTGTGGCAAAAGCCAAGATCAAAGTCCTGAAAAAACTAGAAAAGCCTCTGTTGTCTCCGTGCTGAAATGCAGCTGGATTTCAAGAAGCAGGACACACCTACCTTCTGGGGTGGTGGGAGGAGGACTTTGTTCCCACATGACCTTCACCTCTTAATTCTGGGGTTGTACCTGAAAGATCACCATGAAGACACTACTGATACTGCCATGGCTGATAGTGCTTTGCATGCCTGTTCATGATAGGAATGCACTCCCTTAAAAACCAGCAGCCACACCTACCCCACACGTGGGGGGTGAACACGTGTGCATGATAGCAATATTTGAGAAGGATGCAGGAGCTGCCATGCACAGAGAGCTGCTGGGATTGAGGAAGAGCAAGACCATATACCCTCCATGAAAACTTTCCTTCTCTTCTTTTTCACGTTCTCTTACTTATCCAGAATCATGAGATGGCACTGCACAGTATGAAGGGATGGACAGCTGACCTGTCCTTCCCACACGATTTCAGAGCTAGAAAGTACTACAGCCTTAGCCCAATGCCTGCTGGGTCTGGCTCCTAGTGGCATCAGGACAGCTCCGGAGACCCGGGTAACTCCTTCCCAAATGAGTTCAATATGCCTCGATTTTTATAACTGTAGAATTGGGATAACGATACTCATTCTTCTTTTGTAGGACACGAGCTCTGCCGGTGAAAAGCAACATAGCAGACGGAGGCTTTGGCATTCTGAAGAGCTCAAGATAATCTCTGCTCTGGCTCTGAACTCCGTGTCTATGACAGCAGGATGGTAGCATGCACCCTCTTTTCAAAGATGAGGCTGGATTATCAATTGAGAAAGTGGAGCCATAAATTTAAGGTGAATTTATCCTGGTGTAATGTTAATGAATCAACTGAGTGAAACCATGAGTGACTTTGGCTCTTCATCAGAACCAAGGCGTTGCCTTGACCTTTGCAGGCTACTCAGGCTGTTCACTTGGGTTATTTCAGAATTTCAGGTGAGACCTTAGTCTGGCTGACAACTTTGAAAAGACAAGCAAGTGGAGCAGATCCACAGCAGGGTGGAAAACAAGAGCTGAGAACATTATTCCTGACCTTTTAAATGTGACTTTGCAGTCATGGTTTGGCTGAACATGCACCTGGGGCCTGACTGCTGCAGCACCACAGACTTCTGTTAAGCTACTTTAGGTGTGTCGTGGCATAAGCAAGACTCAACACCATTCTCCCACTATGTACAACTAAATCTACTGATGGTCCCAGCACAGCACACACAGGCTCAGAGGAGTTGGGCACTTGCAGCATATCAAGGGATTTACAAGCACTGTGTGAGAAGGCAGGGAAGGAAGATGGCGGAGTGAAAGGTGGGTTTTGGAGTATACAGCGTCTGTGCAAAAAGGCAACTCTTTTCACAGGACTAAGTCTCTCACATGACTGTGGTATTCTCCCCTTTGGTTCAGGTGGGTTTCATTTTACAGAGTTAAAGGAAATAAGTTAATAAACCAAGAGTGATGCTTTTCTGACTGTCATGGTAAATCAGGCATCACTTCATTACAATCAATGGACTTCCACCAGTGGAGAGTTGATGTGAAAGAGACGACCATTAGCCCCAGTGTATCTAACCTGCCAGCTATCTCAAATCCCTTCTGGATCTGAAAATCAGCTGTTCTTTTCTGACTGTTAGAGGAACCCCAGGAAGAAAGAGCCTGCAGTCAGACTATAGCTGCTGAGGCATGACGCAAATTAGACGCCAATCTCACTTCTCCATAGCTGTGTCAGCTCCTGCAGGGCTAAGTATAAGACACTGAAAAAGCATGGGGAACAGGGATATTGAGCCAAACCTAGTCCCAGCTCCAACCCTTACACCTTGCTCCAGGAGGAAAAAAGTGCTATAAAGCCAAATGACCCAGCTACCTGGAGACTCCTCCCACATGAACTGGAATTACTCCTTGTAATTCCAGGACATGTATCCTGTACTCCTTGTACCCTTGGTGTAGAGGGAACGAGATGGAAACGGGGACAAGGAAAAGGTCTGCTGTCTCCTAGTGTTCCCATGGTGAGCTAAGGTCCCTGCTAGCCAGCCCTGAGTTTGCATAGGCAAAAGCTTATGCTCAAGCCATCCCTGTGAGCAGAGCCTTTAACCCCCTCCTCGTTAGTGGCACTAAGAGACATGTGACTGTAGCCAAGGACGGAGCTCCTTAAATGAAGAAACCAGATTTTTGCTGACTGCAGTCACTGGCTGTATTTCACAGGTAAACCATAGAAATTTTCCTTAGGAAAGCAAACAGTTGCTGGAGTAGTTCAAGGTCTGCCATCATTTCACAGCACGGGAAGATATTAGCAGTGAAGAGACTTCTAAGCAACAATGTCTGGAGAAACCTCCTCCTTCTGTACCTGGTGGTGAGCTGGATTCACACAAGCAAGCGACTACCCCTCTTCCTGAGCACTTGCACCAGCAAGCAACTCATCCACCCTACTGACGTGAGCTCCTACTCAGCAAGCTGACTACAAGGCAAGACTGATGTGGGACAGCTTAAACGTCATTCCTGCCTCAGGGTTTTAATGGCCAATGCTGAGACAAGGTTGAGTACAATTTGCAGGGGCCCCCAGTTCTGCCATAAGTTTCCAAAGCTCCACCCCAGGCAACAGTCTTCAGCGGGCTCATAAACACTGCCACTTCAGGGCTAAGCACGGCAGCTGCTTCAAAACGGGTGTCACTAAGGGAATGAGGATGGCTGCTTTATTTAATTAGGACCATCGGGGGACACTAAGGGAGACAGAAAATAGTTTGTTGTGCTGGAATTTCCCAAAGTACCAGGGCATACACGTTGAGAGCCATCAGGTTCTATGTGATCTGGACCTCTGCATCTCGACATGAAAGTTGCTTTCCCCAAAACACAGCAGCAGCTGAAGCCTTGCTGGGATCTTGGCATACTGTTGAATGAGAGGAAAAGCACCACCTGCTTTCCGCATAGCCACCAGCACCCCTGGATTTGCATCATGGATCTGCTGTCCAAACACACCACCAGCATAACGCTATTTAGACCAGAGGAGGTCACTGCCCCAGGAGATGGATCTCCCATGAACCCAAGGGCTGACACAACAGTGTTCTACTTCCAATCCAGCAGCAATAATCAGATGATCCTTTAAGGAACATCAAATTCATCCTGGTTTTCATCTTGTACTAAGCCTCCACCTGCCTAAATCCTCTGCTACCCTTGCCAGGAAGCTGCTGGAGAGGAAACTAGAAAAAGGAAGATGAGGCAAAATAAAGCAAACTGCCAGGGAAAAATGCCCAAACAGCTAGCCCAGAGGACAGGGGAGAATCGAGGTCTCCACAGATGAGTGCTTTTAATTAGGAAGAGGGCTGAACGGCAAGAAGCTTATGCTAATGAGTAGTCTCTTTTAATCAGCTTATTTTTTAAAAAAGCATTTTTAAACAGTCAAAATAGTTCTGAAAAATGGTAATTATCAGAAATGCGTTAACATGGAGCGGGTGGGCCAGCAAGCTGAAATGATGGAGGCTCCTGCCTGGCAGAAGGGGACAGCATTGTCACACAGGGCGTCACAGGGATGGGGGAGGAGGGTTCCCGAGACTGCCAGCCTAGAACGGCTCCTGCCTCTAACATCCCAGAGCTGCGAATCTTCCCTTTCCTCCCTGGTCTAATTAATCCTTTCTCTCCCCCACGTGGTTCATTAGCATCTCCCTCTTCTCTCCCCTTGGCGAGTCCTCTTCCCACACAGAGACATCCTTGTTCTTCGCTTATCTCTTTACATCCCCACCTTTCCTCCTACCTGCTTCTCAGAACAACCCTGTAGTCAGGTGGTGCAGAGGCCTTCTTCTGCTAGTGCTACAAACCCTGCCATCTTGTAGTCTCTGCTGAATGTGCATGTTGATTGCCTGGAGAGAGTGTTTCCACCCCCCAACATCCTCAAGAGAAACTGAACCTTTGCCTGAGGCATGCAAGCTTAGTCCACATGTCACTCCTCCCCAAAAGAAAGTCCTCTTATTCTTGGCCATCCTTGCTGGACGTTGGCACACATTTGTGTGCAGTGGGGTGTAGAGAAATCCCCTGGTCCTTATGACTTCTTCCTCTTGGCATCCTGTCCTCTCCTCTGAAAAGTGACACTCGACCAGAAATGTGCAGGATTCCCATCACCTATATGCCCTATATGCCCATCACCCTGCCCACATGAGCCTTTGTAACAGCCTGCCTGCTTCTCCAAATGGTACAGAGCCCACCGATATTTCAAGTAGATGTTACCAAGTGAAGTGAACACCAGTTCGCAGTATCCTACTTTGTCTGAGGGAACAGATCTAGGCATGTGATGCCATCTGCTCCTGTAGGGCTGCCATCCTCATATTTCTCCGTACCATGTGCAATAAAGAGCACTATCAGACATTGCTCTCAAGTTCACAACAACCTTGGGTCAGAAAACAGGAGGGGAAGGCAGCAGATCCAACATGCCACATATGGTGGGGTCAAAGGAGAGAGACAGAGAAAACAAACACCAAAGGATGGATAGAACACTAGGCTGCCTGACTCTCACGTGCAGTGAAAGATGCTGTGATTCTCCTGTCTTACGACTGTTTTAATGCTAAATGAGTTCTGCGGCAAAGTAGAAAACCAGTTCAGCCATGTCTTCTGCTCTCCAGTCTTGACACCACAATACAGACTGGAGCCTCTACAGCTGTCCCTGTCCCGTACAAACCATGCAAACCCTCCTTGGTGCCATCAGGTTCAGTTTATGAACCAGACACATGCAGCAAGTCTCCTTCTAACACAGCAAATGCCACTTGGTGATGAGTCAGCTTCAGCACTGCTCAGCATAGTTTCAGTACCAGGGTCTCAGCTCTGATCACCCTTTACAGTTTCCCAGATGCAGGCTCCTAAGTGATGGGACCTAATGGCATCTAATCAGCCAATATGCTTGTGCTTCAGGGAGTTCTGACCATTCTGGGAAGCACGGTATAGGCTACAAATCTCATGGCAGTCAAGTATCAGGCTGGACTTGCAACTCTAGTTGTACAGGATGAGCCCTATGAGAAAACAATCAAATATGTTTTTGGCCCACTCCTAAGAGACACTGCCTTTCCAAACAATCGCTGTACCATTGTGAACGGCACCAGCATAATAATTTAGTGTCAAAACCTCAGGCTGTAGATGTATATTTCAGCATGACATACCATCCTCCCGTGTAATCCCTTGCTCTACTTTCTCACCCTTGTGTTTGAGGGCAGACATTTCTTTAGTAAAAGGAAGCAACTATATAAAGCTGATTATTTTAAAGCTGCATCTGTAAATTCTGTTTTCCAAAGTTAGCTGACAAAAACCAACACCTTGGGGCATGACCTGGTCAGATATCAAAGGCAAGTTCATACAGACCTACAGTACCAGCTTGAGTCATCAGAGATCCAAAGAAAATGGTATTTTCTACCAGTGGACTATGTTCCTCCACTGAGGCCGTGACACTGCTGGTGCCCCTTCTGATGTAAGGAGCGTGTGATTTAAGGACATGATGAGCTGGAGAAGTGAGGAAGATAAATGCAATGTAAAGCCAACACTGTGATCTCTGTGGCCATTAAAGATGCTGTATCATGTTGCATTTTTCTCCTTCATAACATTTCTAAACTCTTATTAATTTACACACTGTATTAGATGTACTAGTAGTAATAGATATTTATAGAGCTGTAGGTTTGGATCAGGCTGCTGTACAGAAAGGGAAAGAAGACCATAGCACTAAAAGGCTGCAATCTAAAGAGTGAACTAAACCCAGAGCACGCAAGGTTAAACAGCCTCAATATCTGCCTCCCGTCAACAGGTGGTGAAATTGCTATTAACCCAGTGTAGAGATAGAAAGTGTTAAAATAATTGTTAAAATAAATTACATGCTAAAATAAATTATACCAACTGAGCACATTAATATGCACTAATAGAGACTGTTGCTAAAATGGGATTCTTTGTTCTGGAGCAAAATGCCTCAGTATTAGAGGCAGGCCAAAACAAAAGTCCCTGCTGCTGTAGTGAAAGCTGGACTGGGATTACAAACAGGATTTTCGAAGCAGAGGAAGTTGTGCCTTTCCAACAGAACCATGCTGCCGAGACCAGCTGGACTGGTGTCCCAAGGCTGAGCTGCTCTCCACTTTGAGTGGATGGACAAAAGCCCCATGTTGAGATACCTATATTATCTGATGAGTGTGCCTGTGCCTCGTGCCTGCCTCGAGCAATGGTGCAGGCTGAGAGCAAAGCAGCACCATCTGTTTTGGGCTGCCAGCTTGTGCCCCAGCACTGGAACAGGGGGTCTGCGTGCGCCAGCAAGAGAAAGGCTGCAGAATGGGGAACCAGCAGCTGTGCTCTAGGCCAGCAGCAATGTCCTTGAAAGAAAACTAAGCTGTGGTATTTTGTTGGCAATGTCAGAGCACCCATCTCCCTGCAACTACCTCAGTTCTGGGTTCCAGTCTGGACAGATCACATGCAGGGAGCACCCAGTGCCTGCAGGTCCATCTGGCCTTTGGCCTCTCTGCTGAGGTCATGGCAAGTGTCCTACCTGGGCTCCAGGTGGAGAGGTGGGCTAGGGGAGGACGTGATTCCTACCAGGAGTTCAACCTAAAGCCACCTATCAAGAGCCACGGAGAGAGACATCAGGAAGGCCAAGGGATCCAAGGAGCCGCATCAGTGCTGGTGTTTAATCTCCGAGTCCAAGAGAGTCAGGAGTGAATCCAGCCTCCTACTACCCTAGCTACTGACCCCAGGTCTCCACAGCCTATAGAGAGAAGGAGCTGCAAAGCCTTAATTTGATGCTTGTTGTTGGCACCACAGAAACGGGTGGAGTGAATCAAGTACAGCAACATAACACCGGCCCTGTAAAGTTTTATTTCTGAGCATTTAAAGTGCATAAACATGTCTATCTCTCCTTTCTCTCTTATTTTAGAGTGAAGTGATCTTGCATAATATAAAACAAAGACAACACCAGTGCAGGTAACGGCATCCCTGTAACCACAGGCAAAGGTCTCACAGTCTTCTCAGCAGCCTTCCCTTCCTCCGACTCCCAATTAGCCAACTTTACAAGGTCTGGTCTGTTCCATTCCCTAATCGCTCCCTTCTCATTACTCCGCCCTGCATGCTTGTATGAGATCTAAGCAGAGAATTAACAAAGTGTCTGCTGCAAACCAGCAG
>NW_010433112.1:33145-47360 GCF_000710305.1 Buceros rhinoceros silvestris
CATTGCTGTACCACTGAACAAATAGTTTCAGTGATAAATAAATAAAGCTATTCATGAAGAATACTCACTTCAGTTTAGTTGGGCTTTCACCACATCCACAAACCTGCCATTGTTCTAGATACTTGGAAAAGCACCTATTATCTCTAAATGGAGAAATAGAGGAGACTGTTACATAGGAAATGCCATTTATTTATTAAAATTTTATAACTCAAAGCTCACATCTCCTTATTCTGCCTTTAAAAGCACCCAGCCCTTGGTGAGAAATGACCAGCTGCAGGCACCACGAAGAGGCCAATGTTCATTAAATGTCTTATTCAAGCCTAAACCTCATGAATTGTTTAATGTACAACAGAGACAAAAGCCTTATTTCTTCATGTGTCAGCTCCTGTTAAGCAGCTCCCTGCCCATCTTGCTGCTTGCTATAAACAGGATTAAAAATCCCTGTAGTCAGATGCAGGGAATGTGCATTTCACATGCCAGCAAACACACACAGAGGACAGAGCAGCACATTCCCTACATAGCCCCACACGTGTGTCCCCAAGCAGGTGCACCCCCCTTCATGCCAGTCCTGCGAGGCTGATTTACTCCTCAGGAAAGGCAGATGTGCAAAAATGGGCATGCCAGCATGGAGAGCCTTAGGTGCCCACACACCTCAGGTGATAAACACATCCATTCCAACTGCTGCACAACGCTCATCCACATAGAATTGAATCATAGAATACTTTGGGTTGGTAGGGACCTTCAAAGGTTGTCTGGTCCAACCCCCCTGTCCAACCCCCCCCCACCCAGGGACATCTTCAACTACATCAGGTTGCTCAGAACCTCATCCAACCTGACCTTGAATGTTTCCAGGCATGGTGCTTCCACCACCTCTCTGTGAAACCTGTTCCACCATCTTCATTGCAAAAAAGGTCTTCCTTATATGTAGTATAAATCTGCCCTCCTTTAGTTTATGACCGCCAGCTCTTGCCCTGTCACAACAGGCCTTGCTAAAAAGACTGTCCCCATCTCTCTTACAGGCCCCTTTAAGTACTGGAAGGCCACAATAAGGTCTCCCTGGAGCCTGCTCTTCTCCAGGGTGAACAACCCTAACTTTCTTAGCCTGTCCTCACAGCATAGGTGCTCCAACCTCCTCTGATCATTTTTGTGACCCTCGTCTGGATCCCCTCCAATAGATTCATGCCCTTCTTGTGCTGAGGAGTCCAGATGAGGTCTCAACAGAGCAGAGTAGAGCAGCAGAATCACCTCCCTTGACCTGCTGGACACGCTGCTTTTGATGTAGCTCAGGATATTGTTGGCTTTCTGGGCACACATTACCAGCTCATGTCTAATCTCTCATCCACTGCTCTCAATCACATCATCCCCAAGCCTGTACTGATATCAAGGATTGCCTCGATCCGGGTAGAGGACCTTGTACCTGGCCTTGTTGAACCTCATGAGGTTCATGGGGGCCCACTTCTCCAGGTCCCTCTACATGTCATCCTGTCCCTCAGGCATGTCAACTGCACCACTCAGCTTGGTGTCATCTGCATACATAAACTTGTTCTCTCCAACTTGTATATATGGGAAGGAAAAAGCACTAGCTCATCTAGAGAGTAAGATGCACTCTCTAGTTGACTATTACTGACTGCTTTCTCCGGCCCTCATGCTGGATGTCCAACATTAGATGGCTTGACCTGGCTTCTGTAAGTAAGTCTATAAGGAACTGGGTACCACATCACAGATGGGAGCCCTCAAAAAGCAGTGGATACTAGACACTTCGAGAAACACAGCCAACAGCTCCCACTCCTCCTTTCCTCCCCTGCACAAGCACACACGCCAAACCTGTGAGCTTGCAAACACACACAGGCAGGGAGGCAAGCACACAGGCGAGCACGACATCTGGCTTCTGTGAGTTCCCTTAGGGGCCCACATCATCAGCTGGGCAGCATCAATTCCAAGTTCCCAGCTTCAAAGACGTCACAGCCACCTCAGCCAGAAGCCCAGAAGGCTGCCAACCACCCTGGCCGATGGGAGAAAACGGGGAGGAAAGTTTGGCAACTTGGGGCTGGCTGTACAAACATCCAGCCTTTGGAGGGGCTCTTGCAGTCTCCTCGCTATCCCCAGCAGCAGCAAGGCTGGGAGTATTTCCAACACAAATGATGCTGCTGGCTTCAAACACTGACCAGCTGGTGGGGTGACGTCATGGCCCCAGCCCAGCAGAAAGCTGGGTAGCATGGAAGGGAGGGGGAGTGGGAGGATGTCCTTGGGTGTGAAAAACTCACTGGGGATAGCGCAGGGGCAGCTCCTCAGGGTACAGAGCAGGAGCAGGGGTGTTTCTTCAATGCAGCTTTCTGCCAGGAAAGAGGAGATGCCAAGTCGTCCTTCCTCCCTGCCTGTCCCCATAGAAGCAGAAATCACATCTATGGCAAGAGGATGCCATCCTCTGGAAAATGCCATCTGGAGAACATTACTGGGCTTCCTGGACAGCCATCACAGGGCTCTGCAAAACCAAGAGCTAAACAGCTCTTCAAACTCATGTCAAAGGGCTCTTTAAGAGGCAATAGCTTGCAGGACAAGCCTCGATCCATTTTTTTTTCTCATTAAAATCAGGAGGAAGCTGTACTGCTGACCAAGACCACTTATGAGTTTCAAAGTGAATGAGAAAATAAAAATGTCTGATGAAAGCAAGCATTTTTGTGATAGCAAAGGAAATGTCCAACTCTTATGCTCATTTATTATTCGAGATTATTGATGCATTTTCTGGCAGCAAATAATCTTTTCCTGACGCATTACACATATTGTGAATATTACAGTCAGATGTAAACCTCACCATTCCCTCCTATGTACCGCTGGACTATAGCATCTGCATCGCTTACAAAATCAGCATAACGCAAATCGGAAACAACAGAAACGTTGGAAAATGTGCAAGCATGTGTACGGATCAAGGCTGGGTTTACTTATGTGAGGGACTGTGGGAACAGGCCAGTCCCACCAGCACCTCCCAGTGCAGCTCATGGCCTGGGTGATGCACCGACCAGCTGGGGAAGCAACCCAGACAGAGATGGCACCTACTTGTGGGTGGGCCTCTCAGGGATTCAGGTAGGTAAATAGGTGTGCGATTTATCCAACTTCACTCAGCTAATAAAGGGCTAGGAAAAAACAAAACCTATGATTTGGATAATAGCTGGCAGCACAAAATGCAGATTTCCCCATCCAACAGGCCATTTCAAACTTGCCTTTGACGGAAATATTTCTAACAGCAATTTCCTCTTCATGAGTATTTGTTCTGCCCAAGCTGCTGTGCTCTCAAGGAGAGATGGCAGAAGGGCTGCAAACTTGCAGCCCAAAATTGGTTCAAAACTTACTTTTGAATTGGAACAAAATATTTGCAAATCTCACCTCACCCCACCTTGGTGGTGCCTCGGGGGGAGATGTCTCGGGGACCATCAGTCACGGTCTCTGCTCTGCCCATGGCTGCACCTCTCTGCCACATTTCCCCAGGTCCCCTTCTTCACCTCTCACACACGTTTCCTCAGCTCCAGGAGTCTGATTACCTTCCTGGCCTCCTGCCCACCCAAACAGCCCCTATCTATGCCAGCCCTGCTCCCGTGTCATTTTTTGGCTTTCTCTAGCCTTCAACATACTTCAGTGCAGTGCAAATCAAACGGCTATATGCTCTCCCAAGTGACAGGAACCACATCCCCATGAGCATAATAAATATATTCCTAGGACTGTATGCATCCCCCTCATGCTATAAAGTAATGTTGCAGCTCCATACATTTCCACCACCCCTTACAGCTGTGCCTCACAAAGCCTCACTCACACAAGTAATCCCATTAAACTCAATGGACTAGTTGCCTAAGCACAGATTTACAGGATCATGCTCTTAAAGGCTAAGCTTTTCAGTGCAGGGACCTGAAGGGTCCCTTGTAAATTGCCCACAAAGCCCTACATCCACTGCCGTCCTGTAGAAACCTGGTGTTATTTTCAGGAGATCAAAGTCCTGTCAGGTCATGTTGACTTCTATTAATGGAAGCTGAGATGCTCAGGCCTGTAAATAATGAACTCTTACCAATGTGTTTCACCTGGTGGGTTTTTCAGGGAGCTGTCAATTGGCACAGATAAGAATTCAAAATACAGTCCCATTTGCCCAACACTGAGGACACCAAGTTTTCCTGACTTATCCAGCTACGACCACAGTGTCAGCACAGACTGAGCTCTCAGGGCAAAGGTCTTTTGGTACGCTGGTGCTGGGATGCAAGCATTGGAAGTTGCCTGCCTGGCTGTGCTTCCTTCTCTTTGAAAAAGTTTTTGCACTGACATATGCCTTTTTAGATAACAGAAAAACTTGGGGAAATGGAAATTAAATGTGCATACTACTCATATTGAAGAAGGCCTGGTATAATAGTATAATTATGAACATTAGCAGACTTTTATTAACATCTCGTGGAACCTGAGCAAGGAACACAGTGGTGGTCTTGCCAGGGCTCACTCTGCAAGAATGAAAATTTTTTGCTTGCTCTTTTCAACAATTGCCATCAGACGTTGCCATGCTCCATCAAGCTTAGTGCTGTAAAGGCATGAGAGGAAAGCAGAGGACCAGAGGAGAGAGGAGATGGGGAAATCCTAGCCTGTGGCTGAGCATGTTTTGGTGGCTTTACAAGCACAAAGGCTGGATGAAGTCATGTCGCAAAATTACTTGTCCATTCGTGCATAGGGCTGAGAAGGAATCCTATACAACTAAATTAAATTTAAATTATCATATGCCAAATTGACATTAATATTCAGGGCGAAGGATAATTTTTTCGGGCAGTGCATTGATTTAGTTTTAAATACTAATAAATTCCTCCTGCCTCACCAGACACCAACGTCATATTTCCTTCCAGCTCCTGCTTTGCGTAATGTTAGCCTGATGCCCCAAACATAGGACTTGGCTTTGCAAGCCAAGAGTAACCAGCCCAGGAAGGGAGTATCCAGCCTCGAAAGCTGCAGAGGCCCCACAGCCGCGAGGCTCATCGAGGCAGATGCACTTCTCCTCTCCCCACCTTTTCCAGGCATCTGTCTTCCTGAAATCGTTTCTCGTCACCAAGAGGGTCCCTGAGGCTGTGCAGGGACCCAGATTGGAAGCACAGAGCTGCAGAGCCCCCGGGGAGGGCAGGCTGGGAGGCTGCCACCCTGCCCACCTGCTCCTCTCAGTTTGGCCCCCCTTCCCAGCAATCCCTACAGGTTTCATTGCTGAATGCCTCAGCCCCTGGAGTACCACAGTAATTTGGCACTAATGCCTTAGTCCTTTAATTATTCTTTTCAGAGGCACCTTTGAATTTCTTTTTCCCCACCTTGCCTTCTTTCCTCTCCCTCCCTTTTCCCTCTACACATTTTGACTCAATAGTTTTCCCTGAAATTGTCTAAACTTGCTGTTTATTTCTTGCCATCTAGCATGCTGTGATCTATCTTTTATCGTTAATATTTTTTTCTCTGCAGTGTCCCTGTTGCCTGTCTCTGAGTTCATTCTGTTCCCTCTTTCAGTAGCGCTATATTTTTCCTCTCAGTATTTTTGCTTAGCTCTATTAACTTTTATTTATTTTTCTTGCACTCCTTTGCCATGTTTCTTTTCTTAGTTGCCGTGCACCATCTGTATATCTGTTTCTGCCTCTCTTGTGGTCCTACAACTAGAGTTCTCTCTGACTGCCTTTCATTACCACAGCTCCTTGACTCCCCTTCCCACACAGTCCCCTCCCTAATAAAAGCTATCTAGGAACAGATGTGCCCCTTCTTGGGTTCCCCTCTCTGGTTCCCAGATGTTGCCTGTGAAAAATACCTGTGTACGAGTGTTGACACCATGAGATCTGGCAAATTGAAGTGTCTGAGAAAGTCTGAGTCAAGAAGACTCTAAAGAGATGATAGACTCAATGTTCAATGATTTGCCAAAATCATGAATATTTTTAATTCTGCATTTGCTGAGAGGAAAACAAACAAATGAAAAAGAAAAAGAAAAAGAGAAAGAAAAAGAAAAAAATAAAAATAAAAAGGAAAAGGAAAAGACAAAGAAAAAAATCTGCCTTTTCTTAACATTTCTTACCTGATTTTGAACATCTTACTATGCAAACAAATTAGTTTCTTCTAATAAAGGTTAGAAAGTGAAAAATAAGCCTGAAAATTGAAGTATAAATTTAGACTTAACTGAAGCATTAGAATCAATGCTCCAGAGCAAAGGAAATTTGCCATCTAAAGAGAGGTGTGCACCAAGAAGGCATGAATGACCCCTCTGTTCTCGTGTTCCTACATTCCTTAGTGCCTTGGCTACCTCCCCGCACCTCCAGATCTCTGCTTCCTGGAACAAGGGGAGGAGCACTACCTGAGACCCTAAATGTTGTCTTTGCAAAGCACTGTGGAAATAGATTCCAGAGAACATCCTGTGACCGACGTTCCAGAGCTCTGTCCACCAGCTGCATAATATGTGTGCCAGGTGTGTGAGGGATGAAGGAAGGCAGCGGCAGGAGAGGACAGAGACTATGTGACTGCAGAGCCCAGTGTGGCTGGGGCTGCTGGGGAATAAAAAGGGGCAAGACTTGGGCTGGAGCAGGCTGCTTTTTACCTCAAGCAGCTGCAGCAGTGTGGTGCTCCCCATGGGAGCAGGTCTTTTTCCTGGACAACCTGGCCATAGCCATCCCTGCTGCCTCCCTCTCCTGAGGCTGTGCCTGGATTCACTGTGGAAATAAAGGGAGGGCTTAACTGGTCCCAAAGCATCTCTATTTCTGTCATCTTCGCTGCCCATTGTACCTCTCCCTGTGGATGGAGCCTGTGGGGAGGAAGCAGGAACTGTCCCAGAGCATGCAAGCACGTGTCCATGCACATCCTGACCTGGAGAAAAGGTTTCCCAGCTGACAGGGCTAGCTAAAGGCACTCACATTTACTCAGCCCACATACAGAAAATGAGGCAGCAGCAAGAAATGAAGTTCATTTTCTTCTTGCCTTTTCCAGATTCAGACTGAAACTCATCAGGGTCACAACTATATGGATTACAGCCAAGGAGAAAGGTTATTGATGTGCCTCTAAGAAATAAAAACAAAGCTAAGAAAAAAAACCAACCCAGCACACAGGCAGCAAGGCTAGAAGTAAGGAGAAATGCCATCCACGCATTCCAGGTTAACAGGAATGAACCCAAATCTCCTTCCAAATGTCAGCAAGGTTCAAACCAGGACCCAGAATGAAAACTGCATCAAAAAACCCAGACCCTCACTAAGGCAATTCTGAATCATAATATCCTTAAATCTCACTGCAGACAGGTATGGTACATTAGGATGGTAGATAAAACTCACGCGCCATTTTAGTTTCTTATCTCCCTTATTTTTTAGACTACCTTCAACAACCATGAATGGTTTCTGGATTTCACAGCAGGAAATTTGAGAACATATTTGTATCTACATGTATGTGCATATGCATACATAGATCTACACATGCTTATATAATATGCATCTACATCTGCGCACACACGTATATAAAAACCCAGAGGTTCTGTTGTCGGGTGTACTTCACTTGTCAGGTATACTGGACTTCCCCTTGTCCCAGTCTGCCCATTTGTACCCCACAACACTTCACTGGTTCTGCACCTCACAGCACATTCAGACATCCCATATTCTCATTATCCTCCGACTCACAGAGCCTGGCTATCCCCCCTGGAGGCTGTTCAGCTCAGAAATTTGTGCTTAGCTGAATTTTCACCATAGCTTTGCAATTCACCTTTACAAAAATAAACTCTCCTATGTGGAACTTTTGCAATCAGCAAAGAGACCAGAACAAACAAAGAGGAAAACAGTCCCGTCAGCGGTTCTCTAGCCATGTAAACTGCACGTTGGAGCCAGCAGAAAGAACGGCCACCATCCCAACTGTGGGCCCTGTGCTGATGCTCCTCCCTTGCTCAGCCGACGCTCCCCTGTTTATCCGATCTAATGCAATAAAATGCATAATTAATTTCTAAACGCTTCCGTTGAACGGTGCAATTTGTCAAGTCGAGTTGTTAATAGAATTAAGCTTTTTATCAGCGATTAGCAAAAGAAGGTAAAAAAAAATTAATTACGGAATTGTATGCCTCCCTGCTTCAAAGCCAGGTTTGGGATTAAATGTTTGATAAAGGTTCCCTGGCACGTTATAAAACATTTAGCAAAAGCCGCTTTCCCCATGGTGTTTTCTGCAAAACAGCCTCTGTGCAAAAGGTGGTGGTGGAGGGGGGGTGCAGAGGGAGGGGGTGGAGGGTGCAGGAAGTATTCTTGATCACATGTATGTGGTGGGGAGGACTGTCTTTAAATCATGCAGAACTTACTGTACAGGAACATACCCCCACAATGTATTCTGCTGGCACTACTGCTGGCCTGCCTCAACCTCTCAAGCATCTCTCTGTTGTTTGCATAAATAACCTACAGTGACAAGGAATAACAAGCAATATTGGCTATTTGTGCCTGTGTGTCAAGAGCTGCTCCAAGCCCTGACCTCAGAGGAAGTCCTACACCATGCAATGAGGAAGCACATACAACACAGGCTGGTTACCGGTCGCAAGTGCCCTTATGGCCCTTCTGACTCCAGTAAATCCATACCTTCTGAAGGGCTGACTATGAGCACCTACAGATGACACCGAGGTCAAGCCAACAGTGTCTTGTGCAACATAGCTGATGCTGGACCATCAATGCAGGGGAGGGAACATGCCTGCATCTGCACATCTCACACTGCAGCAAGGAGAGGAGAGGAGAGGCGAGCAGAGCAGAGACCAGATGGAAGAAGCCCAAATCTCCACAGCACAGAAAGAAAGACTTGGCACCGTCCTTTATAACAAGCCTGCCTGCACAGAGAAGGTTTAGGAAGGACTGCTAACCTGAGTATACCACAAAGAATGCCACCTCCTCTAGGCTTTGTGCCACCTATTACAGATAACAGAAAAACTGCCATTTCCCTCTTTCTTGCAAATGATACTTGGGCTGTTCATACCCAACTCATGAAGCACCCAAGCCTGTGAAAGCTTCTCCTGAGGACCTTGTTTTGGAACACAGTCCAGTCCAAGCATTTCCTTGCCAAGGCCCAGCTCTCTGGCACTCTTCCATAATATATGGAATCTCCATGGACTCATCTTGGGCTTACCAGCAGCAAAGCAAGGGTCCCATTCAGGAGAAAGCTTTGTCATCCTTGCAGAGACAGGCTAGGAAATGTCACTGTGGGACATTCAGAGACTTTGCTAAGCAAGAGGGGTGCAGAGCCCCCAGATGATGCTCTAGGGGCTTTCCAGGGGGAAGCCCATGTACACAGGAGGATGTAATGCAGCGGGGTGGGGTGGTGGCCAAGGGCGCAGGCAGAGCTGGCAAGGTAAGTGCTGGGTGAGGAGAGCTGGGGGGGCTGCAGGGCAGGAGGCGAGAGCTACATCAACAGGGCTTTAAGGTGCAGTACAGAATTAAATACTGACAACAGTTATGTTTCCGTGCATGCCAGCTTAATTAGCGGCATGAAGCTTTCTGACACCTCCATTTCACGCTGTCTTTATAGTAAATTTCTCAACATGCAGAATTTCTGGCAGGTCAGCACATGCGCTGTGCAATGGCCATGCAACATGCAGGAATGAAATGAGGAGGAGATGAAATCTTTAACCTGATTCCTGATCCTACTGGCAAGACAAAGTTACAAAACTAGCTGCATATTTAAATACTTCAGATCCCCACAGTAAGATAGTAAAGGAACAGCTCTTGAGCAGCCTTGCCATCCCGCGTCATCAGCTCAGCTACCCTTTCCACTCCTAATAGAACTGGCCTTGGTGAGGATGGATGTGGAGTGCCCAGCGCAGACTTCTCGCTTCAATACTTACATGTGTTAGCAGCTGTGATCTCAGGAGGAGCAATTACTGACAGGCCTAGAAAGGACTGTAATGCTGATGGACTACAGCCAAGATATAGGACACTACACAAGCACAGGGGTCAGTTCCTGCCATACGTGTCTATATAAATGCAACTCACAGTTCAGTGTCTATTGTTTCCTTTATGACAGCCATCAGCTATCTGGGATATTGGTTCGGATTTTGTTGTTTGTTATTCGACCTAAATTATCATATGTTCAGTCAGTTACTGTTCACCTCTTGTACTAGACTTGTCAATTCCTCTATTTTCTCTCTTTCCTAGTTGTTCACACCCTTCAAAAGCTGGTAGATTGTTATCATTCATGTCCTGTCTCAAGTTGCCACTTAGCCAACCTAGACATATTTAGTTCCTTTAATCTTCTTCCCTAATAAGTCAATCCTTCAGCCCTTTAATCATCCTAGCTGCTGTTCTCCAGATTCTCTCTGATTTGTCTGCATCTTCCTGGTGCTGAGGTGCCTAGAAGGCAAAGTAGGGTTGTGAGCTGCGCTGAGCAAGCTGTTTCTATGGATATGAGGGCAAAAGGCCACAGCCCAAATTCCTGCAGGTTTGTTTCTTCTCCCCGCACTGCTGTGCCCGTTGCGTTATCCCAAAGCTCCTTGAGGAAAGCTCTCCTTACATAACTGTGGCTATTGCATGCTGGTTGTTAAAGCCTAATTTTCATTTCACCTGGTCCACTGCTGTCAGTGGGTTGCAGCTGATTCACCCCATTTTCCATGAGAAAAACAGCCAGCAAATCCTTTCTGATTGTTCATCTTTCCATTTGGAAGAGCTCCATCGAGGGCCACAGAAGGGTTGTGCAAGGAAAAAAGCAGAGCCATCATTCTCCCCTCTAACCAGTTGCACTCTCCCCACCTGGGCTATTCTTTCATACAGGACGAGTGTCATGCTAAAATTTCACCAGTTTGGGGTCTTGATATGGAAATGTAACGTGAATATGAGGAAACAGAGAAAGAATCGGGAGTCTCAAGCTGGACACCAGGCTTTTGCATCAGCTTGTGAAAAACCTTCCCTTCCTCTGCACTTCTGTTTCATGTAAGTGGAGTGGTACTTACTTCCTTTCCCATTCAAATACTTGAAGAAATCAAGTATTGAGAAACGTATTCAGCTTTTGCTTAATAGCTACAGAATAATTTGATTCACAGATTCCTGCCAAACGTAGCCAGCATTTTGATTCAAGGCTGCCAAGTGGTTCTATTTCATTTATGCTTCCATCAAAAGAACCCACAACCAAGTTGAAGAATCCTCAACAATCCCGAGTTCCCTTTCTTAAACTGACATTGTTCTCAAGGAGATACCCTAGACAATACCTTATTTTGCTTTTCTTTAAGCCTCTATCTAAATTCTTTCACAGCAGTAAACATGTGTTGCAAGTGTCTCCACATGAAAGCTTATTATTCTCATTAGTAAAAGAAAAAGTGCTTGCAGAGGCAATAGACAATTTGGGAAGCAAATGCAAAAGTGCGTTCCCCCAGGGAAGTTTCATTGTCAGGCCCCCTAAGCCCTCTCTGCCAAGCAGACGGATATGCCAGCCTGTACACATAACAAGGACAGAACTATATTTTGTTGGTGATTTATACTGGAAAACATACTAGTGTGTGTCACATTGATTTAAACTACATTATCAAAAAGAGAATAAATAAATAAATACATGCTACTCTGACAGCTCTGCGTGGGAGGTCTCTGCCTGTTGTCATTTAAACTTGGTAGTACGCTCACATAGGTGCACAGCTTAGCAAAACGTGACTCACATATTCACATAGGCTGGGCACTCTTCAGCCCAAAGCACTCTGTAGAGGGGAAAGGGCAGGACAGAATGCGGAAATCTGTGTGGGGTTCAATTCCCTATTCCACTAATGACCTCCTCTGGGGGACAAGGCAACTCTCATTGTCCCGCTACAGCATGCCTGAAAGCGCAGTGAAGAAAGTCCCCAAGGAAGTTTTTCCATGGAAGGAAAGGGCTGCTGCATCCATATGTCACGGTCATCTGCCACATGAAGACACCAGCATTGCCTCGTGAGTGTGGCATCATGCTCAAGCTAGTGAGTGCTGTGCCTCAGCTCATAAGTGCCTGCATGACACTGCTACGATGCTTCCCAATGGGACACGAGGGCAGCCAGGTTGCAGCTCAGTGCAGAAACCAGCTGCATTCTTCCCCAGGGATGCCAGGACGTGGGATACAATAAAAATCTGTGATTTGCTCAAATGCCAGTGCCCAGATTAAAAGAAAGAAAGAAAGAAAAAAAAAGGCAAAAAAGCAAAAAAAATTCCCCCTCTTCATCAGGTAATTTGTCATTTCTGTAATTTTATTTTGGGCAAGCAACTTTTATGCCTTGAATATTGAAAACTCAATCATTTTGCAAGGCAGTTCTAGTAGCCAGTTTCAGCACCACAGAAAAAGATGTGGGGTGTTCAGTTCATATGGCTTCCAATATTTAGGACACCGTTTCAGCTCGGATCGTAAGGTTTTCTCACACAAAAGCCCTTTCCCTAGCAGCTGGGGAGGGCCAAGGGTGGTTGAGAGAAGCTCTAATCAAATGTTTCAAGAGAAGCTGGCTGATAGGCACCATGGTACAATTTATAGCTGTCTGGATGCAGGTACTGTAGTTTTGCAATCATGCCAGCCATCAATCAAGCTCTATTCTATTGGTCTTTTATGTCCTGTATTCCAAACTCCAAGCCTAGCTTCGTCAGTGGAAAAAGTGTTTTGGCAATTGCATGATGCTCCCACTGAACACTTTCATATATCTTAACACATTTGGGCAGCAGTCATAGTCTTAGGGTAAATAGGTCCAGGGCTGGGAGAGCAGGGCAGCTGAGAGCAGGGCAGCTCAGCTCTCCCAGAAGAGAGGGGTACTAGCTCAGCTGGGAAGCAGGGCAGGGAGAGCAGGAAGGGTGCAAAGCACTGGTCTCACCCTTAGAGTTGCCCAAAACCAGGAAAGTGAGTTACTATCAAGGCAAAGGGCCTCTCACTGGCAGAACTTCAGAACCCTTTCCCCCAACACCCCTACAGCACGTAAGTTCAAAGACGCGTAACAGCTGTGCAACTCTATATTCAACCCCCTTGCCCACATGGAGAGAGTTTCAGTGTCTCCTGCCCTCTTGCACACAGTGATCAAAAGCCAGTGACAGAAGACCTGACACTTCATTTTTGTCATTGACTTTTGTTAAAGCGCCTCTTAGAAAGCCTCTCTCAACTGCATGGACAACAGCCCTCTACAGCAGCCGTTGGCCGTTGCCATGGACAGATGACTTCTCCCCATGGCAGCTAAGACACAGATGTCAAAACAGGGTCACTTACAACAAACAATCTAGATGCCCTGGAGAAAACATCTCCTCACCTGGTTTGGAACAGAGTGGAGTGAAAATGAGTTTAGTAATACTCAGAGCACACACACACTGATGTTTGCTGAAAGGCTTCCTAGGAGGAGAAAACATACCTGTTCCTCAGCAATCCCTGAGCTTGAAGCTTTGAAAACACGAATCCCTCCCTCGTGGATAAGGCAGGAGTGCCTGATGTGCCAGGGTGAGCTAGGAAAGTCATGCACTGGACCTCACCTTAGCAGGTGAAAGACCAAAGGCACGGTTTGGCAGTGACCTCCTAACAGACCTAGAAGAGATTTATGTTGCCTTGTCAGTCTGAGGACCACTGGATAATTTTCTAAAGGTTTTTCTGGAGCTCGTTTCACAGATGTATCACAATCTTTGCTTCTGCGTATCTTAAGAGCGGACAAGCCCTCCACTTTTTAGGGTTCATTTTCATTTGAGTTTCTGATTGGGAAGCGGGGAGACATTTAACGGAGACAATTCTGAACTGATTAAAGGATGGTATAGCTGCCGAGTTCATTATGAAATTGTATTTTATTTCATATCCTAACAAACTTGCATCTGCCTCTTCCAAGATGCAGTAACTCTTTGAATCTACACGTGTGCCAGGATGTGCGCGGCTCGCAGAATTACCATCTGTTTCCCTGTCATAAGCAGCCCAATGGCACGCACACTGCTGAAACAACAGGCCGCTTTGGTAATAGGCTTTATCTTATTTCTGCCACTGGTTTGCATGGACCAGTTATACCTGTTCTGCTCTCCAATAAGAGATTTCCTGGTGAGGAGGCCACACTTGCCCTGCTGCAGCTGGGTACAGGCTCTTGTTGTTCCTAACAGTAGGAAAATGGTTTTCCCTTCCCACACAGGTTGCAGAGCCAAGCACGGCACAGACTTCATGGTACAGGACCTTCCCTGGCCCTGCCCTGGGTTCCCCATACTCTGCTCTGCCCTGTCACTATGAAACAACTTTTTGATGACTCCACCTTTGTGGGCGTGACCCCCCGGCCGGTCCGGGA
>NW_010433112.1:47496-53357 GCF_000710305.1 Buceros rhinoceros silvestris
GGTCCGGGAAGCAGCCCTGTAAGCCTGCTGTCAGTCAGCAGCAGGAGGTGTGTTATTTAGGAGGAGACAGAGAGGTTGTGTCAATAGGTGATTGGAAAGCCAGCTCATCTCTGGGCAGGACAGCATACTTGAAACCAATTCAGCCAGGGTACGTAAGATAACTTGGAAACTATAAATAGATGTGATAAGGAAGAAGCTGCGCAGTTAGCACTTAGAATTTGTAGTGTGTAGGGGCTGCAGCAGTCTGCTGCAGTTGTATCTTAATAAAGGCCTTGTGTACACATAAAACTATTGTCGCATCGTCCGCCCCGAATATTTGCGACGTATGATTCTCCTCTACACACCTTTGTTCCACATACAGCTCCCCTGCTCTGGAAAAGCCTGCAATTCTCCCTATCCTGAGCCTCCTCCTTCAGCCTCTTCCCTTCTCCCTAACAGTCCCACAGGTACAATCAGCTGTCAATCTAGGCAGGAGGCTAGCTCTTCTTTGCCCACCAGGATCTGAAGATGCATATGTTCAGCTCCAGGGGAGATGTTATTACCCACCAAGCACTTTGCTGGAAGAAGGAGGGTAAGCCTGTGCTGTCGGGAGTGGGAGGGGGAGATGGGAGAGAGCCCAGCAGGGGGCTTCCACCCTCTCCCCAGAAGAGCTCGCATTCTGCTTCTGCTTCTCCTTGGGGTCACAATTACTCACGACGTTAGAACAACCCCAACCCCCATCCCCAAAAGGCACCATTCCCCTCCCCTCTGCTCCACACAAGAGGAAAACTGTGGAGAAATGCTACTTAATTATCACACCACGTAACTAATTAAAAGCTGAATGCTTGTGTGTGGTATGCTAATGGGGCATTAGAGATCCAACCTGCTTTGGTAAAGAGACATGAGACCCCTCTTTCCCCCTTCACCTTACTGCAGGAACTTCAGGCTGACAGGCACCTGGGATGAGTTGGGAATTTATTATGCTGCCTTTGAGTTCACAACTTCACAGAGGGCACCAAGGTCGAGCGGCTTGATCGGTACGAAAGAAGAAATCACCTGGGCAGGCGCCAGAAGCAAGCTATATAGTGTGGGCAGCTTGCTATGGAAATTACATACACTGTGGGGCTCCGCGTGCACTCTAAAGCCCATTTTTTCCTTTTTGGGGTTTTTGATAGAAAACAGAAGAGTCTCTGCAAGAAGACATATATTGAATATTGCCCTTATAGACAAGCACTCTCCATCCCTTCTCCCACTGTATCAATACACCACCTGGCACTAAGTGCCAGCCCTCTCCTTTCAGTCAGTGCTGTAGTACAAGTCCGTACTGTCCTCTTGTCCAGCTTGTCCTCTCACAGTCCGGACCACTGAATGTGCTTGTTAAGGAAGGAACTATTTGGCTGTGTTGGGTTTTACTTAACCACCATGGTACTTGCGCATCCACCCAGAGATTTGTCTCGACACCTGTGCACTCTGGGAAGAGCCTATGTGATCTGGGGTAGCCAGGTAGTCATCCCCGCCATGGTTTGGGGACAGAGAGGGACCCTATGGAGCAGCTACAGCAGCACACTGTATCAGTTCACCCAGTGGACTGTGGGGCACCTAATTCAGTCTAACAGCACACTGGGGCTCAGCTGAGATCTTTCCCCTGTGTATCCCTAGTTATGGGTCTGTGCGCTGGGCCTGCTGCGGGGTGTTTCCCTGATACCTTATGTCAGGCAGAGGTAGTCCCAGGCACCTCCCACCTTCACCCACAGGGAGCACCCGTGAGCTGAAGGCAGGTATCCTGCCTGGGAGTACATACGGTTTTGTGTGGCTTGTCCTCCCTTGAAAGACATTGGGTGGGAACTTGAATAAAACTACAGCCCTGGAAGGACAAGAAAACGTCACCAGTGTCAGCAAGGAGAGGCATGGATTTACCACGAGTTAAGGGGACTGTCGTCTCTCTCCCTATTACCACTACCTGCTAAACTGCATGTGTACCTCTTGTGACATGTCCCATGACCTGCAGACCAGCTTTGCATGGGTCATGACTCCTCAAGGTGTGGGCAGTACTGCAACAGCCCAGCATGTGGTCAGCACTACCACAGGACCTGAGGCCCAGCAATCAGCACAGTCCCCCCTCAGAGATGGTTTTAGCCCATCTGCCCCACTTCCTAGAGCCAGAGAGGAGGAGGTGCTGCCTGTCTGGAGGAAGCCAGCAAATGACCATGCATGTTCTGCGAGTCTCTGTACTGACACCACCTGTGTTTTCCTCCTGCAGGCTTCCTGTTGTCCACTTGTTCTCCTGGTGCCTGCCAGCTGTGTTTACCAAGTCCAGGGGTGCCCAGATGCTCCCCTTCCTAACTCTTGAGATCTCTATGATGAGCCATGTTCCTTCACCAGATATGTCCCCGTGCACGGTTTACCAAGATTTTTGGAAAGCAAATTCTGTGAAAGCAGAACAATCCTGCTGCTGGACACCCACGAATCATTACTTCCTGGTTGTAATTTGATCTCAAACTTGGATCCTCATCCTCTCTCACTCCATTTGGAAGAGTTTTCAAGAAGTTTCTTTTTCAATGCTAGCCCAGCGCCCTGTCCCAGGCCAATGTGACACTGTGTCAGATGCCTGCATCCCCTGCATGGCAGGAGGTGCTCCTGCCTTGTATGTTGGCTCTGCTGCTAGTACATCAAAACCAAAGCCATGTGGACACTCCATCCCAGCAGGGACAGCGAACAGCCCATGGTGGTGAGGAAGGCAAGAGCTCAGCAACGCTGCTCAGAAGGGAAGGAGCTGAGGCTGAGCCCACCCTGTCAAACTCATGCCAGAAAACAACAGGGATGAATTTCAGGGAGAGGCTAAGACCTCTTAAGGAAGATCCTGTTCTTCACTAAGATGCCTTTTCCTCCGCTCTGAGATTCAAGTCCATGGCAAAGTACTTCTTGGTACCCTGTGCTCTGAAAATGAGCATGGCATTCCTCATGGTTGGCCTGTCCTTGTCCATTAGCTCTTCTCCCTGCCTCCATTTAGTCCCAGCAACTCCCTTTGGCTTGCTCTCTCCAGCCACCTGTGCTCCCACTGTGCACAGCACGGGGTGATGTTCTCATTCCCTCACTGTTATTCTCCCACCTCTGTCATTTCAGAGTTGATTCATGACTATTCTGGTTTGGCACTGCACGGTCACAGAGTGCCTCAGCTGATGCTTGACCCTCTCTCCTACACCACCCATTTTGGTCTCAAACCATCAGCCTTACTTTATGGATCACCTCAAAGCCCCAGACTGTCAGAACAACTTCAATTACAGCAGCGATGGGCCCCGTGCCACCAGCAGCATCCACGGCCTTCCAGCGGCTGACAAGGACTAATTAGGAAATGAAACATTAGTTAAGTCGCTCTCAATTAGGGCCAGGATAACGTTTTCCTGGCAGCACTGGGGCGCTTTAACTGCTGGTCCCATGATGACTGTGAGCATATCAGACTTGCTGAAGGAGCTTTAATGTTTAACATATGTTGGAGGATTACAGAAACCCTCTCAGCTGTGACATTTCTGTGTGCTTCCTGCTTTTTCTTTCCCCTGTAGCAAACAGTGAACAGCACAGGAAAGCAAGAAAGAGGCTCAGAGCAATTAGCATCAAGAGATGTATACATGCACACACATACATATGTGCACAAATTATATACATGCTTCTGAATATACACATTCCACATTTTAATTAAATTTTAATTTAACAATTACCACACTCCATTCTCATTCTTTGCCACATCTAAAAACACACCAGAGATAACAGACCGTTTTCCCATGTCAAAAGGCATCACAGAAGCCCAAGAGCTTCCTGGCTATGAAAAACACAAACAAAACAAAATCAACCCCCCAGAAAAACCAAAAAACCACCACCACCAACAAAAAAGAAGCCAGTGAGGTCAGGAGAAAGGCAGCCTTGGACTTTCTTCAAATAAAAGCCAGATGCAGCGAAGTCTAGTATGGGAACCTCTGAGGTACAGAAAGCAATAAACAAAAATGTAATCTACCAAAACAAAATGAAAACCTAAAATTAAAAAGGTTCATGTGCCCTTGGAGAAAAGCATGGAAAGAGGAGGAGGATGTGAGAGGGTATTAAAGAAAATATTATATTAAGGAAGTGCACAGTGTATCAGTATATTTTGTGCATAGTCATTTTACGTGGTGCAGCAATCTTATGTGGTGCAGCAATCCCAGCACACAGTTTTGCTGGGATTGAGGAACAGGGCTGGCCTCTCAGGTGCTCTCTCTTGACGGGAGATGCAGGGCAGAGAGGCTAGGAAGTCAACTGCAACTGTAGATTAGCGTGTGCCACACTCTTTGGATTTGAGAAAGAATAGATCTACTTTTGAAACACTTTTTAAAATGGAATTTTCAGTTTCTGAATGAATGAAGAATCCGAGGGTTTTTTCTCAAAAGAAAAGGAAGACTTCTCACATGAACAAAAGTCTTCTGGCTGAAAAAAACAAAATGGAGAACCTCTAGACTATCTGAAATTGGCTAATGGAAAACTTTTGCAAGATCATCACTGACATTTGGGGAAAAGTATCCAACTTTTCCAACTGGTTTGAATGCAGCCCTTTCTGTGAGCCCATCTTTTCAGAGCCCACTGGGAAACTTGCCATCGATTTTTCTATGTCAGAGTTTTGCTGCCCAGCAAAAATACAAAATCCTGTCCAGAAACAGAATATCTGAGAGCTCTTGCGGCCCATGTAACTGGAATCCTTAAATGACTGCACCAAACCCTAACTATCAGTTAAGACTTCAGCATCACCATTTGATGAAATGCACCCTTGGCAGGGCAGCTCTTTCTAGAGTGCACCATATGCTCCTAATGCATCACAATTTCAGCTCACAGAAGCACATGTGAAAAGCCTGAGGAGAATTTAAATGGACCACTGTCTATTATGGTTGCACCAAAACATTAATCTTGAGCCAGAATGAGATATTATCATGGTATCTCAAGAAACTGCCCTCTGCCACCCCACACTACTGCAAAACCCATGCCTGTGTTAGTATGTGTGGACCCTCCAGTAGAAGACCCGAGGCTGGCTGTGATACGCCAGTGGCAATCTCAGAAGCTACATTTTCGTGTTAGCTTTATGCCAGTGATACTGAGAGCACAACCTGTCTTTTTAGCTTGCTTGAGATCTTAGTTCTCCACCAGCTTTCACCTTGTGTTGTCATTTACAGCTTTGCTGCAAAAAACCTCCCAAAGAAGCGTAATAGCAGGGTTTCTCTTAGTGTGCCCACACATGAGCAATGACACACATCGCTAAGCTGTACTGAATCTCATTCAGCAGGCATGCCGTGGGAGGCCGTGGAAGAAGGCAACTTACACCTTCCTAATCGGGCTACTATGTGATTTTGCCTAATTTGGATATAGTTACTTTCATGCTGTTTAAACAAAATCTGCTTAGAAGACCTAGCAGAATAAAAGGAAAGCACCAAGATGTTATCTTTTTTGATCCTATAAAATCAAAACTGTTTTTACTGATTCTCATTTTTATGAGGAGGTAACATCTGAATGTAAACACGCTTCCCACTGTGCCCCCGTTCTGAATGAAACCGATGACTCTAGGGAATGATTTCTTTTGATGGAAACACCTTACAGGAAAGAGTAAAGACACATACATGCAACTTACTGATCTATATTCACATGGGCTTTGAAGGCCCATGGCTCATTATTTCACGCAACAACAGCTAAATGCTTCTAGTTTTAAGCACAACCCCTTGCCCGTTGCATTAGCCAGAATGGTGGGTACCTCTAGGAACCTCCTCTCATGCAAACAGTACCATCCAATCAGAAACCCAATGAAAACGTGCTTTTGCAACTTTTTTGAGGATATTAGCATGCAGACAAGAAGGAACTGACAGCAGGAA
>NW_010433112.1:53430-76644 GCF_000710305.1 Buceros rhinoceros silvestris
AGGAATGAAGAAAGCAAAGGATGTATCCAGTAGAGCAATCTTCACTCTCACAGTCTTCTTTGGTGTCGCTGGAAAGCCATGTCTTTCACATCAGTCAAATTTGGGGTTGTCATTTCAATAGAGTCATCTGTGGGAATTGACAGCAACTGCTGCAAGACTATTCACAGCACAGAAAATTAAATAGGTGCTTAAGTGTTTGTAGGATTGAGGCTTGTGTGTCATTTGCTACACGGAACTCGCCTTCCTTACAATGATGACAATCTCAACTATTAGCCTGCTTGAAAAATCATAGGGAAGCAATTCAGAAGTGTGACCCAAACTTTGCCCAGAGGTTGACATTGCCTTAGGCAAGCATCTATCTAGCCGTCTACCTATTTAAACTCATTTGCGTTGACAAAGGGAAAAAAAGCCAGAGAGGTGTGAAAATGGTGGTATTTGATACCCACATACAAAAACATTCAGCAGCTCTACTAAGTAGTTTTCCTTGGAAACAAATTTCAGACCCCTGAAACCTTGAGATAGTCTTTTCATGTGCAAATATTTAACTGAGTTTGTTCCATAATAAAATTTCTAGGGGACAACCTTGCTACCCGTGCCAACCAAGGAATACATTACCTGGCGGGGTTAACAGGGTTCTCCGCTGCAGAAATAAATACATTAGGAGATGAGACACAAAAGGTTTCACAGCTCCTGATTTTCCTTTAATAATATTCCATTAAAAATGACTGAAAGGCAACTTTCCTCCTATAAATCAGGTACCTCACTGATGCCTTTTAGTCCTGAGATGGGCCTTCTTTGGTTTTAATAACTTCCCTTCCTTCCCTCTCTGTCTGTCTGTCTCCAGATACGGCTGATTTACCTGGATTAGTAGAGACATTGGCTCCACATTCTTCAAAAAGTGCTGATCAAGCTGAGCTGGCAAAAGATTAAAAGTCACACAAATTGCTTCTACCATTGAAAGAGACTAATTGATTTTGGAAAAAAAACCCTAAATCATAATTTGCTTTCTGCCAGTTGGAGCCTTTCTAGAGAAGGGACATTGGTTTTAGATGGGCAGGAAGACAAGTATCTCCCTGGACCCCAGCAGTTCCCTACCACCAGGGATGGTGGTAGAGGGAGAGGCATCTCTTTCATACTTCACTCTTTATACCCTGCTTGGAGATGGAAGCTGTTACTCGCTAGGTGTAAGGCAGGTTGTCTTGCTGAACTGAGGACAGAACTGAGAACGAAGGCACCTGGAAGTCCAATCCCAACACAAGCTCTCGCTCAGTTTCTTTACCTTGAAATCGGGGCTTTACTGCTCTTTCAATTTATGGCAGGTATTAAGAGGGCATCACAAACTAATAATTCAGCAATCTGCTCTCCCTGATTATGAAAGGGGGGAGACAGAGAGGCTGAAGATGCTCTAAAAAGCAGGCTAGTGGATCTAGTTCTGACAGTAAAGGCTCTTGCTTCTAGGATCAGAGAGTTGATGTTCAGCTCCTGGTGCAAATAACCAAGCACAAGGTGTGCTGGTACCTGAGGATTAACTGATATTTGTAAAGCACTTAGGAAACATAAAGCACCAACCAAATGCTAGCTAGGATTATTTCCTAGTAAGGAGATGACTAAACATTCCTCTATCACTTGGGGCAGATTTCAACCACAACCATTTATTAAAATACTTAAAACTGTTTTCTCAGCCAAGCTTGCATGATGGGAATTGTAAATGCGTGCTCCATAGCAGCCACATACCCTGTCAGATGGGACACTGGGGAATGAAGGGAACATGCCTTCACAGAAGCACGTGTGTCGTTGCGTAGAAGAATCACAGCTGCAGTGAAAACCAATGGGATGTATTTCTTCGTGTATCGTGGCACAGCGTATTGCACAGGTGATATCTAGGTGGAGTGGAGTGGAGTTACCTAGATTTTAGGTATGCGATTGATGCTTTCCTTTCCTAACTCTGCTAAAGGAGTGAATTCCATGCTAGTTTCATACGAGAAAAAAACCCAAACTGAACGTATGTCTTTGCTTCTCCTGAAAAACAACACCAGTATTTCCTAGTCTGTTCCCAAATACTGATTTACAAGACTCAGTATTTGACAGAAGACATGTAAAGATGGGGTCCATCTTCCAACATGCATACCAAGCAACTGCCCTAGATTGAGACTAATGCAAACACGGAAGGCAAGGCAGTGCTGCAGGCACAGGAATAGGTTTGAGAATGGTTGGTACAAGTGGTTACTGACATTGATTTGGGGGAGGAAGGATATTGGCACTTAGGAAATGGGAAGCTAGCACAAATAGAGCGGGCAGGGGAAGACAATACATTTTTAATCTGTGTTTTTAGCATGTCTTGCAAAGGGGATCCTGGCCCTGAGCATTACGTGTATGGCCATACAACCACAGGGTGGCAGGAGGAAAGGGAATGCATGCCCGGGTGGAGACGTGACTGCCTTTCTCAAGGGCCAGCCACATCTAAAATAGCACAGGAGCACTGTGACACTGCAGCCTGTCATACTGCCAAGGCTTTCTCACTGAGCAGGTATCAATAGCACACTTCATCTCAGCACATTCAAGTGACTCAAACAGAAATTGATTAAGCCTCAGAAGTCTCTTAACCCACAGGGATGCACCAGTGCATCTACCCTACATTCAGACAGGAAAACTGAGGCAGAATAGAGGATGTGAAACGCCCAAAACTGAGCCAGTGGCAGAGCCACAAACGGAAGCCAGCTGCCTTATTGCAAAACTCTTCAAATACTGTAATTCGAAAGACAGACACCATGTCACAATTCACCTCTTCCACACCCCATCTCTGCAAAAGGCTTGTACTGATAAAAGCTATGGAAATACCCTGTACTGGACACATGTGCAACAATGTGTTGTACAGGAAGATTGCCTTCTACTCTCAAGCTATTTGGTGATTTTTTTTTTTTTACCCCGGAGTGGGAAGATTCAAGACCCCTTGCATTCTCATATTTTATTAGTACCTCCTCCAATATTTTGTATATTCATAGGTTCCTTACTTTATCTGTGAATCTTACCAGTATCGAAATAGCAGTCTGTTTTGAATCTTACTGAGCTCTTACTAAGTTACTGATTTCAGAGGTATCTGGTGGCAGCAAGTTCCATATGTTAATTATGCATTTTGTAAAAGAGTATCTCCTCTTCATGGGTGTAAAGTAGGTTTTTTCCCATGTAATTGCTTCTCCTATTGTTCTTCTAATAAAATGAAAAGTAAATAGGAATGGCTGAGTGAGCTTCTTTTTTGTGGTGACTATTTCTACATCTTTGCCGCAATGCTTCTTATTTGTCTTTTCTCAAGAAAACAGTGTTGCTCTTTTTAATCATTCTTCATGAAGAAGCTATTAAAAGACTCTAGTCATTTTTGTTCCCTTTCTCTGGTCATTCTTCTATTTCTGTTATTTCCTTTTGTGAAATGGGTGAGCAAACTGAATAGAGTGTACAAGGAGAGCACGTACCTTCAATTTATATAATGGTACTGTATTATTTTATCTATTATTCTCTACCCCTTTCTTAATGCACTCTCTCATCTTGCA
Organism: Buceros rhinoceros silvestris; assembly: GCF_000710305.1. NCBI lineage: Eukaryota > Metazoa > Chordata > Aves > Bucerotiformes > Bucerotidae > Buceros > Buceros rhinoceros. Next base: position 56,976 of record NW_010433112.1, read on the forward strand.
TGCTTTTATTTCACCATCACTACAGCCTGAACAAATGTTTTCACCGAGTTGCTCACAGCCATGCCTCTTTTTTTTCCCCCTCGTTCCTTTCTTTTGAGTGGTTACAATTAGTTTAGAACCCAGAAACGAGCATGACTAATTCTAATGTGTTGTTTCCTGAGTGCGTCACCTTGCCTTTGCCATACCGCATTTCATTTACTCTTATGATGCTTGTAAACTGCCTCAGTGAGTTTCCTGGCAGACCTCCTCAGTGTCTTTTCTAGGCTCGGATAACCTAAACATTGCTGTACTATCTACACATTTTTCCTTCTAAGTATTCTTCCTTTTTTGGGTTATTAATCCATATTAAACTCCACATAAAATACTGCTCGGTGACACATTCACTGAGAGGAGGCATCTTTTCATGCTGAGAACCAGCTATATATTCCCTCTCTGTTTATTCAGTAAATTTTGTTTTTCTTATTACTTTATTTATGATACAGCTTTATCTCATATCCGATGACAAGTTTGTTCCTTAATAATCTCCTAAAAGAGACTGAATAAAGAAACAAATCCAACAAGCATTTGGAAAAGTTTGCTTACATGAAATTTACTCCTTTCCTGTTACCTCACTCATTTCAGACTCAAGTAACTTTCGCAGGGTGAGGAAAAGCCACCTGGCTTATATGGAAGTCAGATTGGTTTGATTGTGTCAAATCACAGAAATTGCAGCAAGGTGGAACCAGAAGGGACTTTAAGAACATCATTTGGTCTAGCCCACTGCACCAAGACAGGATCAAATATACCTTCAAGTCCATTCCTGGGAAATATTTGTCTACACGGCTTGAAGACACTCTGATGAAAGAGGCTCCACATCCTCATCCCTTCCAGTACTTTGCTAGTCCTAGAGCTGGAAAGTCTTCTTAGTATTTAACCTGTTACCTCTAGTCTTCGGAATTTGCAGCAAAACAGATCAATACCATCTTTAAAATAACAATTTATAGGAACTTTGTCTTCCCCATTTACAACAAGGAAACTTTTATGGCTCTAGTTCTTTTAACCTTCCTGTGTAGGTCCTGTTTGCTCAGCCTTTCCGAGAGCCTGCTGCTCCCCTCTGGGCTCTCTCCTGTTTGTTTACATCTTCCTTAAAGTGTATTGCCCTAAACTGCAGGCTGCATGTCAGCAGAGCCTGCCCTGCGGCTGGGTACAGCTGAGCAATGACCTGCACCTGGCACACAACAAATCTGGCCATGTGGCTCAGAATAACACAGAGGGACTTTTTTGTCCATCTTCAACTTGATGCTTTCAGAAATACTGGTGGTTTTTTAACTACTTCTAATTCATATTTCATCCAGCTTACCAATGCAAAAAAGAAAATCCCTTGTCATTAATACCCAGAATATGAACTTGCATCTTCAAAATTTTCCAAAACTGTTACCTTGATTTGAATGATTGTCTACAAATATTTGGCAGCAACTGCTCAGCCCCTTCAAAAACCCATTGCTCATCCTGGTGAAATACAGCAGTCGAGGGGTCTGGCTCTCTACGCCTCAGTGTAAATCTGCCCAAACTCACTAAAAATTATCAGACTTTTTTTTTCCCCTACTGACTCAAGAAAGCACAGAGGGTCTGAGAGTCATTTGCTCAGTCAGAGCTAACCACACACAGTAAGGAAAGATTAAAATTAGTCCATTCATGACCCATTTGTTCTGATAACTTTGCTTTTGACACTGCTTGAAAAGTATCAAAGAAGCTGGGTCAGGTGAGACATTCCCCCAAACCATCTACTGGAGCAATGATAAATGAAACAAAGCTGCTTAGCCTTCCCACCATGCCCTTAACCTTCTGTCATCTATATCCATATTTATGACTAATCTGTGGAGCCAGGTGGATGCAAGTTTGCAGTCAAAGAGACAGAGACACATGGATATATTTAGAAAGAGGAGAAGGCAAAAAAGAAAGGCAGGATTACCAATCCAGTGTTTAGTTTATCAAATTAAGAGCGATAGTCTGATGTGCATTACATGGGTCAAAGCTGCTTAGTGTGGGACACAAGATTCTTTGACCTGCCCCACTTACAAGATGACCCTCTTACATAAAAAGATACATTCCCTAAGCACTGTACACAAACCCTTGAGTCAAACAAAAGGTATGGAGAGCGTCCGAAGGACTCCTTTTGCCACTCACTCTGTGTGTGTTCCCACATGCTATTATGAAGAGAAAGCTTCCAGGTCACAGCAGGGATGTTTATTTCTGAATCTCTCTGTGTGTGTACAAAGGATATCTGGCACCATCAGCCTACTCAGGTTAGTGCCCTAACATTTTCCAAAGACAAAGGGAGAGAGAGAGAGCAAAAAGGAGATGAGTTTGAAATAGAGCAAAACACAAATGACACCTTCAGAGAGCACCGGCGCACACAGAGAGCACAGGAGCTTTCAGAGCAAAGGGGTTTGCATGTGAGCGTGGCTTCTCTTAATAGTTTCATCCTGGACGGAATGAAAGCTCACAGCAAGCACTCCTATCATCATCACACTTCTGTGAAAATGAAAAAGCATTCCTAGCCTTTTTCTCTGTTATACTATCAAGTTATTAAAAAAGTGAATTTCCACATGACTCTCATGGCTGTTATCCACCTACTGATTGTGTTCTCCAAATGCAGGGGAAAAGTCAAAACAATTTTATTATTTTCCTAACCAAAGGGAATTCCCTCCTTGGTTTGTTAAGTTTGATGAACCCCTTAGGGACAAGCAGGGTTTATGGCAAAGGAAGAGTTCCTCAGTGTCCATATAATCAAAATCAAGGCTTACAGAAATCATCCTAAACTGATTTGGGGTCCTGCACCTCAAGTCTTTAACCTTGAGCTTAACAAATATTTGTGGCTGGTCCCAGTGGGAGATGCTAGTTGGCTGAGTTTCAACTCTAGCCCTTATCAAAGGGATCCCAGCAGGGTCTCTGGAAGGGGCCTGATCTGCAGAAAAAAAGACATTTAATTCACGGCCTAGTGTCAGGGCTCTGCAGGCCAGTGGCAAAAAGAAGCACTGTCAAAAAAAAAAAAAAAAGAACAAACAAAACCCCAAAACCCTGGTCCACAGACCTCAATAGGAGGGGAGATGCCTCCTGACACTGCAAAACAGAGAGCAGGTCTCATGAAGAAGGCATCATGAAGTTTCACGGCTCCAGGGAGGAAAGCGGCAGGAAGAGTTTGTACAGGCTGAGGAAATATGGAGATGAAAGTACATTGCTCATCTAGAGTTCGTCCTTTCTGCCACTAAAGGCTTTTTCAACGTCAAAATACATCCCCATCATGTGTTTTACGGAGACCACGATAATCCATTACAAGGATAAGAATGACACACACCACAGTATAAGATGCTGGGGCAAAGAAAATAATCTTTTAAATTATGTATTTAGCTCACTCTAGCCATGTCCCTTTCTGGATGTATTCTACTGAATAAGTTCACTGGCCAGAACATTTGCAGAAACAGTCAATGTTAAGTGAACAGCAGAGAATATTTGTTGAAAGCACCTTCTAAACGTGGAAACTAGAATAGATGCCCTGAAAAACTGTCTCCGAGTTTGTAAATGTACATTAAGATGTCCCTGTGCTGCTCTGCTAATCTCCTAGATGAAAATTGCTCTGAAACAAGCCATGTACAGCAGGCTTTCCTCAAAGCGAATGCGCCTTTACATGCCCAGAAATTTGCAGGCCTGCTTAGGAATAAAAATGAGAGATGTAGTCAGAGAGCCATTTAGCAGCAGTTCGTTGGAAACAGCACAACCTATTGATCTTGGGTCACAAGAAGAAACAAACGGCCCAGACATTACATGGGCTCCTGAGAACAGCTCAGGGAGATGGGAAGCATCTTCTCCAATATCCCCAAATGATGCACAAATGGCAAGAACAGCCGGCAAAAGATGATGATAAAAGGTACAAGCCAAATTATGGTGAGGGAAGAGTTCCTGCCTACCCCTGTGTAGCTCACTGTTTGAAATGGCATTGAGTTCAAAGGCCCCATGGGATTAAAAATAACAACAATTCTAGAACAATTTATGCGAAGTAGTTGTCCAGGTGTCAGCCCGGCAGCTTGAGATGGAAGGATGCTCTCCGATCACAGCTCTCCGATCTGTACCAGGACATGTACAAGGTAGCTTTGCAGAGCCTGCCTTAGCCAGGAGGGTGGAAAGCAAGTAGATTGTATTGGAGTTAATAGCTACCACCTTTTACTTTCAGGATTTTTTAGACTAAGCAGCCCTACCTCTGCTATGTTTGTTAACACTACAAGGAGAGATGACCCCAAAACACCTACACATGATTACATCTGCGGGGAGGACAAGTCTGTTTGCAGGCCAGGCTGCAGAAGCTGTATTAATCCCCAGTTCTTTTTGGGAAATGAAAGTCCTTGACTCAAGCATGAATGATACTGGCAAAGATCCCATTACTGTAAAGCTCTCTGCCAGCCAGCCACCTCTCCCCCTCCCCCTTTTTATATCTCTAAGGTCACTAAACTGCAATTTAGTCATCATTCTTTATAGAGCACGAGCAGATATGAAACATCTGGAAGCTGCTGTAGTCACACTTTGAGATAAACATCCCACGGGAATTTAACTGCATAGGAGTGGGATAAAGTACCGGTTTAGCCCGAGGTTATCGCAGCTTGAATGCATCCTTGGTAGCTAGTTACTGGGTACTAATGGCTCTTAGACAACCAACTATGAAATGAGTTAGAAGGTCTCAGTACAGTTCCCAATGAGATGAAAAACCTCAATCCAGAAATTACCTCAAAAAGTCCATTAGACATCCTTCTTTCTGGAACTATCAGTGAGGAAAAGTGGGCCATAAAAATTTCACTCCTTGTTTAATTTCAAGTGTGGTCCCTTTAGAAATGAACTGTGGCCTGCTGGTAGGAAAGAAATTTGCCCTGCTTTGTTAGTAGGTAACAGCAGTCTCCAAATACGTAAAGTAATACTCCCAACCTGAGAGAAAAATGTATTTATGTAAAAAAAAAGAGAAGATTTTTTTCCAAACCCCTGCAGAAGTCAGCACGAGCATCAGTCAATTACAGGAGACAGAATTTTCTTACCTGACCCACGCTATATAGAAAGCTAATTTAAATTTTATCCTTAATAATCACACTTCTTTTTATTTACTTCGTTCAGAGGGTGGAGGGTTAAACATGAGGTGTTTTTGAATAATTACATGATGGAGGAAGCACTATCTTGCTGACAAAGCTCTTAATCTTCCTTATTTATTAATAGGCACTGCGTTAAGACTGCCTGTCCTTAATCCCGGCTCTCATGATGCAAATTCAGAACATTAGAAATAGAAGAGGCTAATTGAGGCCCTAATGCCAGGAAGAGAGACCATGTCAGTGTCAAAAGCTAAAAAGAGCCAGATCCGATCAGTGCCTGGATGTGGAGCTGCCAAGGGAAGCCTCATTGGCTTGGGAAGCAAGGCTGCCGATTTGGCTCTTTGGGATTCATGCCTTGCCCTGGGGGATTTGGGTAAGCCCTGTTCAGCTGGTCTGGTCTCCACGATGCTGCATTTGCCACCACTTTACATTCAGGGGCAGGTGTTTTGTTTGATTTTGCTTTTGAAGCATTTGCTGCCCGTCATTCCAGCACGGTTTGACACTGAGCGACCACCCCCGTGGGCAGAGATAGACTTCTCAGACATCCCTCTGTGTGGGAGCCTGAGCATCCTGGCAGCCTGCTCACCCGTCAGGCTTGTGCATAGGTCCTGACTGGCCTGTGAATCCAGCTGCAGGTATGGGTGAGTTGGAGACCTGGCTGTTAAAGTGCCTCAGCTCTCTTCTCTTCCCTGACATCCTCCCGAAAGACCCAGCCGCCTAATCAAATTCTTTGGCTCAGCTTATGAGCTCTGACAAGATCGCAGCCCAAGGAGGCTTGACTACAGACTCAGCAATCCTTACTATATCCAACCCAATTGAGCCATGCCCTCGGTGCATCATACACACAGTGAAGACCTAATCTAAAGGCAATCATTAATTCATTACTGCTGCAAGGATATGGCAATCAGCAATAGGATGCTGACTGTTTTAAGGGATTAAGTAATTGATCATTCATAATGGATTTTTTTTTGTTGTTTTTTAAACAATAACCATCCTTCCCAGTTGTAACCTCTTTATGGACATACTGTAGAGCTAAAGACAAAAGTGTTCCCAAATTCTTTTTGCCCAAAGACATTGCTTTTTTCACATTATGTAAAATTAACTGTTGGAACTTACTGTTGCCTATTAAAAAAAAATATTTGGAAATAGGAAAAAAACTGAGTAAAGCATTTATAGTAACAACAGAGTCATCATCTATGTTTGATAAAGGACTATAAACCCTCACGCTGGCAGGCATGGTCATTATCCTCATTCAGTCAGAAAGAAAATGTCTCCTGTGAACAGGTAATTCCATCATGGTGTGGTACAGGCTTTCTTGCACCTTTCTGAATTATTTGGCAATTCCTGGAGATCAGATAGTACATCTGTCTAACCCATACTGGCAACTCTGATGTTCCAGTGTGCAGGAAAATACAGAGAAGTTGGACCAAGGATTGAGCAGTGCCAGTGGCTCCACTACGACCTCTGACGAATTTCTGGTGCATAGCCCTGCCCGTACACCCTCCCAAACAGTGCATGTGCAGAATTGGATACACTTCCTGGGAGTACAAAAAGGGAATAGGAGAAATAAATTTATATTGCACTGGCCTTCTGCATTCCCTCTTGATTCACAGGAATGTAAGCTGCAGAGTTTACTCTGAGGATTAGCAGGCTTTAGCCTGTGCAGAAGACGTCTCAAAACAAAGCTACTGAAGATGGAGAGCAGGAAAGGTTAGGTACTGGTACTTTCTTCAACTCCACCATACTAGAAAAGAAGCACTAGTCCATGACTCCTCTGTTTATAAAAAATTTTCCTCTTTACTCCTGTCTCTCAGGTTAGCATTTCACTCAGATCTGCATTTTCCCTCAAAAGTATCAGAGCCTTTCTCCATTGTTCTGAGACAAAGGTACCTAAGAGAAATATCAGTTCATGAGACAGAAATGATAGGCATGAAAATTTTTACCCCAGCTGTAACACCCTTGCCAGCTCATGCGGGAAGCAGGAATTGAGCAGTCAGCTCAATGCAGCAGCAGGCCCTCTCTGTCTATGAACAAAAAATTAGTCCCCAAACCATTCCCTCCAGCTGCTGTAGGACAGGACTGACAGAGTATTTGCTCTGATTTAACCAGCTCCTCCCCAGGGCTAACTGGTTAAATCCAATATTGCCCTCTGGCAGCCAGTCTCTGTTCCCTCATGTTTGGTAAGCATCATAAGCATCACTGGCTGCATTTGGCAAAGTGCTAAAAACACGTGTAAATCTCATTGTAGACTACTTCAAACTTCAACTCTGGCAAGCTAAAATTCTCAGGAGATTTGTTTTCCTTCTGGGCTACAAATACCCTCGGAGCAGTCCCTCGTGGTGTATTCTGGCACATTTGCTTCCAACACTGCTTTATTTTTCCAGATGGTCTGTCAACACAGGGAGGACAGGAAGGAGAAGAAAATGTGTGATATTCCCTCAGTTAGGCCAACAGAACAGAGACAAGAAGTTATCTGGAAATCCATGAGCAGTAAGAGCTCAAGACAGAGACCCAGGACTCCCTGTGGAAGGCTTCAGCAGGCTTGGGTCCCTGTGGATCAGGCACAATGCAGGACCAACGAGAACCAGTTGCCACTAGGCTCTCTAAGACTGCTGGCAGATGAGACAGATAGCAGCTCGAGCTGGTACCTTAGATGTCGCTGACCCTCCAGAGACAAACAGACAGTACAGAGAGAGACGGCAAGGAAAGTTGGGTGGAGAGAAATGTCTTGCAGGGGGTGGCAGATCAGCTGCATTACCTCCCTACTGGCCTCCAAATTTTGCTCACTGGCAGGGTAGGATAAGACAGTAATTTGGATCTGCCTTTTTTTTTTTTTTCTTTTCCAGGAAGGGATCCCTGAGGACTGTTACTGATATAGTCTTTTTCACTTTCCTCTCAGCCCTGCATCACCTCATCCCCCAGCCAAATACAGCAGCAAGAAGCCAGCAGGCTGCTGCAGCCACAGTCTCCTGTCTCCAGCGAGAGCTAGGGCCTGACAGACCAGCAAAATGACCCACTTCTTGCCGACTCAGACAAAAAAGCTCCACTTAGGCCCCAGGAAAGTGTCTCTAATAAGGCCATCCGTTAGCTGTGTCGCTTGGACCCCTCTCAGCTATCCTTCATCCCTGCCCTCCCTCCCTGCAGCCAGCCATTAATGAAGTCAGCACGGAGGAGAATGAAGCCGTCGGGCTCAGTAAATATTACTGAGCTCTACACGGGGAGCACAAGACCATTATTTAGACTCCCAGGTTCTGGATATGTTTTGATCACACCAATTTAGCAAAGAGAGGTAAAAGAAAACAACTGGCTAGTGGCTGGCTGACACACCTTTGTGTGCCCTCGTCTGGGAAATCCCAAATAACTTTGGACTGGCCAAACCACTGCACACCTGAGAGACTGGGAGCACTACTGGTAAACCCTGGTGTCAGTGGCCCAGTGGGGGACAGTGTTGGATCAGTTCCCACCAAAGGATGCTTGAAATACAGCAGGTCAAAACCTACCCCTGCTTGGCCACTGTAGTCAGTTGTTCCAAAGCTTTAGCATCTTGCAGCTGTGGAGAGGAAACATCTTTTCTTCTCCTGAAATCTGGCTCTCCAGGTTCCCTCATGTATGTCTGTAAAGTCTGCTTATGTTCCTCCATATCAGAAGTCATATGATGCTGCTCTGCATCTTGAGCTGTTCCAACAATCCCGACTCTATCACAACGTGCACTGCTCAAAAACACCCACCCAATATTTAAATCTTTCCTGTTTGTCCCAGATGACTTCCCTGCCATTTTCTCTTGCCCTTGCCCCACATCAAGCTCTTCCTTCTTCCTCCATGCAGTGACACATCTTGGCTGAGGAGTCGGGCCCTCCTCAGCTTCTGCTGTATATGACAGCCATGCTGCTAGCTCAGCCATATCTGCTGCTTCCCTTCTCAGCTCCGACCTCATGCTCCCCCTGCCTCTGGGCTGTTGGTGGTTCTCTTGCCCTATTCTCTGCTCTTGGCTCTTTGACTGGAGGATCTAATGTACTCATTTACCCACAGCTGTGAATTGTTTTGCTCTGTAAGCACTTGAGGTACAATTTGTGGAAAAAAAAAAATCTCTAAGAAAATACAGTTGTGCTACATGGTATTCTGAGAGAGAGGCAAGCAGGTCCCATGAAAATTGGGCATGAATTTACTTTGCACATCCCCAGAGGTGCAGGCAGAGGAAAGTGCAGGCTGATAAATCCCTTTTATTATCTGTACCAGTATCTGAAGACAGGAGAGGATTTTTAAAGTCTGGTCAGTCCCCAAAATGTCAAATCCAAGGGCGACATTTGAAATTCAGTGGTGACAGAGTAAGCCACAAACAGAGAACAGTGACCATGTTTCATCAGCCAAAGCCAGAGACATCAAAATAGCTCATGGAGCTCCTAGTATAATTAAAGAGTCACTAACATCTCATGGAGCACTCTGGGAGAAAAAAAAAAAGAGGCAAAAAACCTGCTCGGCACAAATGGATGGCACAAATGCTGAGGCAGCAGCATGAAGCTTAGTTCCTGTCATGCCGAGCAGAGCTCTGCATCCTCAAAATGCAGCTCTACTTGGAAAAGTGACTATGCAAGAATGCTGGGTTTTCTGTACATTCAGTCTTTCCCCTGGGCTGCTCAAGGAGAGAACTGTTCACTTTCTTGACTGAAATAAGCATTTGCTACTTTTTTTCTCCTGACAGTCAGGAAGGAGCCAGCACAGCTCTAGAAGTTGGAGCTGTTTGGCCAGCAGTACCAGTGTTAGGAAAGCTCCACCTTAGGTAGGCTGCAGCACCATCATAAAGAGCCCAGCCTGCCTCTCATTTAATTGTTTCCTAATCTGGCTTTGACGGGGAGAAAGACCTGAGAGACAGGTTGCACCGAGGCAGAACCCAAAACCAGGCAACTCCCTTGGAAAGGGCTCCCAGGGATGAAGTAACACCATACTAAGGTGCATTACTATGAAGACACCTCATCACCCAGGCTGCTGCCACTGTCTCTTAACAGGCAATCCTTCAACCTGCCTCAGCACCCTCCCTGTTACTCATTCTGTTCATCATATAGACACTGTCACAAGGTGCTGAGAAAAATTTGCATCGTCTCAAAGCATCTTCTCCCCAAGGTCCAGGCAGTCACTCAATACCAGACCTGAGACTGACTCCTGCATTGTGCTAATGGGCTCTGCTGTCTCATACCATGGAAAAAGGTTTGGGACCCAGCCTCTCTCCTCTGCACTAAGGCAATCAGAACCTTCTTTTCTATTGCCCTACTCCCTAGCCTACTGCCTCTTCCTTAAGGATTACTCTGTGTCCTTGGATGATAACACAGATCTTCATTTTATCAACCAGTGGACCTGAGGAAAAAGGGCAGCAGGCAAAGAACGTCTAATTTAACCCTCTGATAAGGGAAAAGAAAATCCTTGGTCCATCTAGAAGCATCTGCTCTTTCCTCAGATGCACTGGCAACAACCCCTTAAGGTCAAACTGTAAATCATGTAAAACATCTTTATCTCCTCAAACTGTTCTTTCTCTGTTTTTCTTTTCTTCTTTCATTTTTAGAAGCCAGGGTTATCTAAGGACATTGAACTCCAGTGTTGTAAGTTTTCTGCCTTAGTAGGAAGATGCTTCTCCTAGGCAAGTGAAAGACCGAGCCTCCCCATTCTCATCATCATCATCACGGCTTGGCTTCGCTTCGCGAACGAAGATCTGGGAAGGGCTTTTCCCACGCTCACTGCAAGCGATGAGTGCACCCTTCAGGCCTGCGCGGTGGATTTTCTAGGTGAGGCGCAGCGTGCGTGGAACTGGCTCCACCCTTTACACCTGAGGTTCATCCGCCAGGGCCTAGCGAGCTTGGACAGTGACAGCAAAGTCCTCAGGTCGTAAGTTTGGTTAGAGCATCCTTCTCTTAGATGATGGATGCCTTACAGGGCTAAACGAGCTCCATCTGCCCAGGTTTGGAGTCAGAGCTGTCCTTCTCCTAGGATGGCTGCCCGAAGGCTGGTGAGCCCATCCTGCCCGTGGACACACTGTGTCTGACCCTTCAGTTGAGACCTGTCTGGCTTGGGAGACCCCAGCGGAGGCACATGCCACCACCAGCACAGCTCTCAACCTCACAAGGGCACGCAAGCTCTTTCCCCACAGCAAAGGGTGCCTGTGAAAGAGTCGCTGCTCTACCTGCGGACATCACAGACCTGGGCACGGGGCGGCCGGGGCCTGCCAAGAACGGGAGTCCTGGAAGCACTCCCCATTCTGTAGGAAGGGCATCATACAGCAGGCTTGTTACCTGCAGGGAGCGTGGGACTGCACCAGCCTATTTGAGACTTATGGCCTGCAGGTCTTCCCTTCCTGGGAAGGTGAATTTGATTGTCATAGCAGCAGTGGAGGATTTGTGTTAAACATGCATGATGCAAGCATGAAGGACTAAGGAAATCATTAAGCCTACATATCTCAACTTTGGTTTGTAAAACTGACTCCCAGTTTGACTTTGCTTAGCTACCCCTTACCACATCATCAACTAGGTATTTTCCATGCTAAGTTAGTGGGACCTGAATTGTTGCAGAGGAAAGTCTTTGAAATAGCTCTGAAGTTTCATCCACTCTAGAAACACGTACCTGCACCAAAACCAGTGCTGACTGTGCAGCAAACTGTCTTTGCCGTAGGAAGCTATGGAGAGACAGTAGGAATTGCTTGCAATGAAGCAAAACTGAAGGCTATTTCCCAGCTAATTTAAATCTCACTAGCCAAATCATGTGACATTGGAGGAATCTGATCCGAACAGGCTCATGAGTGTATACCCACATCATGCCAGCATATTGACATCTGCCTATGCCTGCTATCTTCCTACAGATAGGAAAAAGCCTCTACTCCTGATGTCATACCTGGACAAGACCTGCCAGGATTTTGGCTGCAGGGACCCAGTTTCTTCTGTTGTTAGTTGGGATGTGAGGTAGCAGGATGGAAAACTGTCAACAGACTCCATTGATAACCTGTAGAAAGCCTTCACGCCACTCTCATCCAGCATGGTTTAATTTTTAATTCAGCAAAGCAGCGACAAGGACATAGGCTGCCAAGGCCAGTCAGCAGCACGAATTGGCCAGGACAGGCTGAATTGATCTACAAGGAGAAAATGAAGACACAGCAGAAACTTTGGGCTATAGGTAGCGATGGGGCAGGCTGTGGAGGGGGAGTGGAGGGGGAAGAGAGAGAAACATGATGAGGGAAATGGATAGAGAGAAATAGAATAAGGACAATGCCACAGGAGGGAAATTATTGGTATTTTAACAGCCACTGAAGCTTTGTGCCCAGAACCTTCCACCCAAAGAAAACCATCCACCCCAGGCTGTATGGTACATGGACTGTATGGATTTCATTGCTGATGTCTGACATCCACCGTGCCTGTGCCAGAAGCTGTAACATGGTAACACAGGCAGGCAGCTGCCCAAAGATGGCCTATTGCTGCACTTCAGTTGGTCCACAGAGAATAACAGGAGATGCTCAACTCTAAGCTCTGACTTTTTCAGCCAGAGGCAGAAATGTCACCACCTATCCAATTCCCTGGCAGATTTCTATCCCTCCCAAGCCAAATGCAAGGACTGAAAACACAGCTATGTCACTCACTTCCAACCACAAATAAAAGCAGGACCGTTGACAAAATTAGTTGGAGGGGTTTGCTATCACGACTAGCATTAGCATTTATCTTATCACTGGGCTTAAGACTTAAATCGAGAAGGGAAATGAGGACAGCGTCCCCAGCTAACTGAATGCCCTGTTCACACACACAGGCTGAGGGCTACTCCAAGACTGTGTCTGCCCCAGTGACAAGAGCAGATTTTTCAGAATGACAGTTCATCTTGCAAAAAACCCCTTGTGAATGAGCACAAAAAAGTGCCCAAATACGTAACACAACCACTTGTGCCAGCTGCTGAGAACAATTAATGAGTACGGCGCCCAACACACTTAATTATTCAACAAGTAGTACACTACTTAATTGGCATTTTTCAGTGGTAACTGTGAATATAGCACTTTCTGCCAATTCATGTCAGACAGACAAGGAACTTCAACGCTGCTTTATAGAGTGCTGAAAAATTCCAAAATTTGCCAAATCATTTCTAGCAAATAGCTCTGGAGAACACCAGAAGTTTCCAAAACTGCAGAAGAAGAAATATTATTTTAATATGGATATTTTGCCAAGTTTAATTCTCATTTTCACCAGTTTTGTCTAGCATCAAGGATTAGCAGAACTTTGTTATTGCCATGTTTAATGCTTGCAGCAAAAAAAGGCAAAACCAAGCATAAGCTGACTGTATTCAGTCATCCGTCTATCACTGGGCTGAAACTCTGCTTGGATTCATTAGGCAGCCTTCAACAATCCTGAATGAATCTGATCCCTGGTTTGAAGCAGAACGGTATCAATAATGCTTCTATGTTATGACTTGATGAAAATGTTTGTACAATCTGAGAGCCAGAATATAATCATGTAATAAGCAGAATGCAATCCTTGAAAATAAATGCTGTCAAGCAAAGTGAAAGTCACACCATTTAGAAACAACAACAAAACGGTATTAGTGATATAGTGGTAAGACTGAAATCATTCAAAAATTGCTCTGGAAATGCCCTTTTCTCTCTATTTTGTGTCAAGAAATAATAATACTTGGAAGACAAGGCAGCAGAATCCATGGTATTCTCCATGCCCAGTAATGAAAGGAGGCAGCAGTTATTGTACTCTACACTATAAGAAATAATTTATTTTACCACATGAGCTGCTCTTAACAAAGAGGGGAAGCCACTGTTTGGAAAGTGAAGTATAAACTCTTATTGAGCGTTAGCAATATCAAAGCTCACAGTCATTCAACACAGTAAATAAACAAACCCTCACATCTGTACAAATATACCACAAGACCATAATTACGAAGTGCCTTGCTATGTTTGGTCCCTGCTTTTTTCTTGCTTCCTTTGCAGAATTCAAAGATTCATATAAACAGCGCGTACACACTGCAATGGGCCACAGCACTACAATTTATCTGACATGGCTACAGAGGTATTAAAGCAGCTAGAGTCATTGCCAACAACAGCACTAAAGGCACAATTGCACAGACTTCAACGAAAATTAGCCATTCATAGAATCACAGAATCATCTGGTTGGAAGAGACCTTTAAGGTCACCAAATCCAACCATTCTCCCTGCACTGTCAGTGTCCCTAAAACACATTCCTCAGCACCACATCTACACGGCTTTTAAACACTTCCACGGATGGGGCCTTCACCACCTCCCTGGGCAGCCTGTTCCAACTCTAGACACTTCACAGTCTCAGTCACAGCCCCAGTCACAGCCCATGCCAATATCTGCGCTGACATCTCACTGCTATCAGTAGCTCTGAAGTTAAAATCAGGTCAGGTAGGACTACCCAGGCTTCAGTCACACATATGATTCCTCTACAGACAAAGGTTCTTCACTTAGATGCTTTCGACAATTCCATTCCTCCCACCATATATAACAGGCCTGATGTAGTCTGCTTTTGGTATGCAAAACTGATACGGGTGAAAACTTTACATGGGTGGAAAAAAATGGGTAGAAACGTCAGCAAAACATGAGCAACATCAGCAGAATTTTCTCCCTCTGTAGCGGAGGCAAGAACATAGTTTACTCATAAGATAATACAAATTTCACTTGTAGTCTAGAAAAAATTGCAAGCCTTCAATTAGTCATAGGAGGCCTTCCTTATTGCTCCCTCGTAATAGGAAATACATGGAACATCATAAATACACTGAGGGTAACAGAATAGAGCATAAAGGCTCTAACTTCACATCCAGTTACCCCAGTTGAAAGCTGCTGTTCATTCACTAACTCTGTGAAGTCACATGAGGCTAAAACAGGTTTAGTGGCAGCTGAGCCAGATGGAAGCGGAGCCCATTCTCCAGGTCATGCCCAGTTCTGCTAGCTTTCACAAAATAAAGCATTGTGCTACATAGGGCCATAGTCAGTGAGACAACATCCCATGCTGTGCCCACTCTGACATCAATAGGAATTGAGGCTGTTCTGAGCAACAGGGTCTGCATTATGTTTTGCTCCTGGAATAGCTGTTTAAATATTTTCATTAGAGGCAGAGTATTTTTGGATGATAAAGATAATTAAGTGCTGCAAGCGTAGTGATCCATTTGACACCAAGAATAAGAGATATGAAGTATTTCTAATAAAACCAGAACCCCCGGTGGGATTTGAACTCACTGTGTGTCGTTACAATTTGAGGCAAGTGCCGCATCCACGATGAGGCTCACACAGTCTCTTTGCCGCGTCTGCAATTTACCACTCTTATATTGCCTACATTGGGCCTCCCCTGTTGTTCCCCAAATGTGAAAATTATATACTACTGAACACTACATGCAAACATAAATTAATTTGTTTAAATGAACACAAAAGTTATGAAGTTGGAAAAAACCTCTTTCCTAGTTGGTGCCAACATCTATTACCTGTTCATGAATTCATTATCCCTGCTCTCAATTTCCTGTGTGTTTCGTTTCATCAGTGGGTTAGAAAAAACCCCAAACAACCCGGCTAGACAATCATGATGATGATGATGGTGAAGGAAGCGTCAACTGCTCTTTAGATGTCTGCTCCTCCATACATAACGTCAGAATGATTAGAGTATCTGATGTGATGAGAGTGATTAGATCTGTGCAAACTCACACAGAGGAAGAAAGAGGTTGGCTTTGACACAGCACTCAATTACCCAGCTTCTCCCACCACGCCTGGTCCTATCATGGTGGGAAAACAAAGCTCCCTCTGTTCTCCTGGGAGGGAACCACAGCCGTGCCTTTCCACACCACCACTGTAAATCATGCCATACGGTTCTGTGCCACACCGCTATAATTTGATAAATGCCATAATGAGTCAAGGCAATAAATCTACTGGGTTTTAATTATAAGTGTGCTTTTTTGTGGAGATGGGGCTGGGTTGTTTTTCAGCTTCTGTCAATACAAATAATGCACATCTGCTCCTTTGGTCCCACCTGTATTAGTCTTTCTTAGAAAATCCCCACCGCTGCCTGAGTACCAGGACTGTCCTGGCACAGCGATATCTGTCCCAGCAGCATAAATATTCAGCGAAATAGAGAGGTTTTCTCCCCTCTTCCTACCACTGGGTCAGGAAGCCCTACCCTGAGAAAACACAATGGGAGGAACATCAGCGTGGAGAATCCCTGGCCATCTCTCCTGTAATCTTGGTTTCCATCGATATTGCCTATGTTTGCAATTTTATCAGTGCTCTGTGACTACACGGGTAGGGTTTTTCCCAGAAGTCCCAGCTTCTAAAGTTGGATGATCAACCAAAGGCTTTCCAAGCACTTCTTTCAAATACAAACATTAAGTTTTCAGCTGTTGTGGTTTCAAATGAAAGCTTATAAATGGACACCAAGAATTCAGGAAGCAAAATGACAGTCTTCTAAATATTCTTCCTTTAATATTTAAAAAAACTTTTGCAGATCCTGTTCATGCTTCTGAATGGTTGAGTACAACTCCACAGATTGTTTTTAAGAGAACATTTGCTGTAAGGAAAGGGAATGAAGGTGTATGCATGTAACACTCTAGGAAGAACAAAGAATCTAAGAGCCTTACACGCATCTTCATATGCGGTCATCTGTGAGAAACCACGTGTGAAAGCATGTAGCAATATAAGCATGTATATGTACCTCTGCACACACGCAGAGCGGTGCGTGCATCAGCAAAAGGAGCAGGCAACAAAGAGAGAGACCGAGGGAAGCTCTGTGCAAGAACATGTCTGTGCTCCCAAAGGTCAACCTGCTCTCCTCAGATTTAATTCCCTTTCTCACTCCTACTGTTCAGACGTAAATGTTCACTTTTTATTAAAAATCAAAAGCAGAGGGGATCGTAATCCTCCTGACTCCAGTTTTTCTCATTTAAATGGAAAGTTTAGCTTAGAGCAATAGCAGCTAAAATCAGACTGAAAGCAGCAGCTAATTCCCAGGAGATACAGAAAAGCTAAACAGCATTTGAGGATTGTTTTGTTTATATGTCTATACTTCTCATTAGCTAAATACTTCATTCTTATTATTATTCTTTTTTAAATGGAGAATTTTGTAAATCCTTGCACATTGCAGCACATTTTTTGAAATAATTTTTCAGTGATACCACAAACCAACCATATTCTCTCCTTACAAAATTTATTCTATTCTAATCACTGCAAAGAGTTGGCACTGTGCTAATTTTGCAGATCTCACTTATTAATACTTTCCCTCCTTGCTCGGATTCCCCATATAGCCCTCTCCCCTCCTCATTCTCACTGTTAATACTGAAAATCTTCCCTTTGAAGCACTACCCTGGTTTTAATGATATTTCTCTTCTGTAGTGTAACCTTCAGAGCAGGGACCATGTTAAAAAAATGTTATCAGCAATACTGCCAGCTTGAACTACTGAAAAATGTAAGTGGGGAAGGTGGGAAGAAGGAGGAGAAAGAAACAAGGAGGAAGATGTTTCTAAGGCTTTGGATTATTTTTGGTGATAATTCCAAATTTTCTTCTGCAAATACAGACAACAGAAACTTAATGAAGGAAATAGATATTCCTTCCTAAGGGCATACTCCTCATGCTCAGGCTTCAGTTAAAACATCAGATAAGATCCAGTATAATACTGACAGTGGACAACACTGCACTACTCCCTTCCTCATTTCTTTTCCCCCTTTTCCTTCCCTGTGCATGTAGCTACAGTAGACTAAAACCCTGCCCCAAATTTCCATGGTGTGAGCCAACCCATGAATGCAGGCTGGATGACATCAAGGAACAAAGCTCAACCAGTCTTAAGTTTCACGTTTTCTAACCACACAGTTCAGAGTGTTCCTACTTTGAGGTAAAAATACAGAGGAAGAAGTATGCAGAGAAGGGAGCACTTCCAAAGTTGGAGAGGTCCAGGTTTAGTCTGGAGTGATAGCTGTCTCCCCAATTCCTGTATCTCAGACCTCTTGCTCCTGGTAGCCAAATCCTCACTATAACAAGGTTTTGGTAGGGGATTGTTGAGAACAGGTTAGTGGTCTTCTATCTAGAGGCTTCCAGACATGGAATGTTAACATACTTGCTTCTTTCCACTGTACTTTAGGCATCTGTCTGAGTTATGGTAAACACAGCACCAGAAAGGGGAATAAATGATTAAGTGCCTTGCATACAACTTCTAGCATCATCTGGTTTTCAAACAAACTTTGTGGACATTCACACTCAGTCCCAGGGCCTGTTTCACCAGGTATAAGTGGATAGAGGGCAGCTCCTCCCTGGGGTTATGCCCTCTATGCTTTGGGCCAGCAAAAGGGCTTAGGAGCTTTGAAGAGTTACGTGAGCACCATGCATTTCACTCACTGGGCAGCTCCAAGGTTGCAAGGGCTCCAAGGCTGCATTGGCTCTCTGGCTACTTTGTCCTGCACAGAGAAGAGGGTGCAAAATTGCAACAAGGATGTCACTCTCTCTTTATCAGCTGCACCTATGCATAAAGCTCAAAGATGTAGACCTGAAAAGGTCTTTGCTCGCTAAGGGAAGCAATGGTGGCAAACTAGGAGCAGGTCTGGGTTTTTAATGGCTGGATAGTGGTCACCGAGGCCTCAAACTTCTTAGCCGCTTCTTTCACTGTTCCTGGCAAATCATTTGGAAAGACAGGCAGAGGCAATCTCAAGGCAGGTTTCTGGCATGAGATGCGGCACACATTTATTCTGAGTGTATTTGCCACTGTTCTTGAGGGGCACTGGCAGATAAGATTTTTTACTCTGAAAATACCACTTAAAGAAGTAAAATTCAGAGTGTGGATCATGCAGTGCTTTGAGTCGCAGTGAAGAACTTAACATTACCTCTCCATCGTCACCCAGCTTGAAACAACGCAAATAATCCTACCTATGCTATACCTTTACCTCCAAAGGTGTAGGCCAGAAGCTCCTAGCTTGTAACCAAATAATTTGCTTTGTGCTAGATCATCCATCTCCTTGGCTATCTACTCCAGACATTCAGGGTTTCCTGATCCCTTTTGGAATCTCCTTTTACCCACGCTATACTGAAGCTTCTTCCTCTTGCTTCTCTCAGACCTACAGGTCCCAGGCACCTGTAGGTTTTGTGTGAATAAGCCCTGTCAGACAAGCTGAGCTGAACTCATTTCCTTTGCAGCTGCCTGTCCTCTCCCTGATCTAGGCTGTGAACAGTAACATGCCTTGGCATTATCTATACCATTTAGGATTTTACACTCAATTAAATCCCTTCTTAACGGCTTCTCCTTCTTCTTCATCTTCTTCATAGGCTATAAAGACCTCACTTTTATTTTTAGCCCGTCCTGTTAGCTCAGGACTCACAGCCTCTCACATCATATTTTCTGCCCTTCTTCTCTACACCTTTTTGAGTTCTCTGATGTTGAGGGAGCCAGAATGGAAAGAATGATAATCCGCTGGTGTAGTATGGTGTCCCTATACTATGGTGTCCCTTTCACACTACACTGATCTACCTCAATTATCAACCATTAAAATTACAAATTGCTTCACCACTTTTCCCATAGCCTACTAAACTGTGAACCCCCTCATACTACCTGCT
>NW_010433112.1:76738-76989 GCF_000710305.1 Buceros rhinoceros silvestris
CTGCCTGAGAAGAATCAGTCTCTGGACATCATCTTTTCTGAAGGAGCTCTTGCTGTAGCTACTGTATTATGTGACTAGGAAAGGATGGTGTAGAGGTGTTAATGAAAGAAATGGGGTGGGGTACATAAAGAGGAATACTGCCCATATCAGCCTCGTGAATCCTACCTGTCTCTTTGGCTGAAACTAACTAACTAAATAAGAAAAATACAGAATATATATAAAAATAAATAACATTTATATTAAATAAATAT
>NW_010433113.1:0-2055 GCF_000710305.1 Buceros rhinoceros silvestris
GTGAGTCCTCCCCTCCTTTTCTTCAAAACAAAAAGAAGAGCAAAACAAAGGAAGAAAATGCAGTTCTGATTTCTCACCGCACTGCTAGAAAAGTGGACTACGACGAAGAAAGGCTTCAGCGGCACGCTTGCATTTTGTGGCTCTCCCAGATACCCTTTGGACAACAAAAACTGTGCATCTCTTTTAAAATACAATTTTCTTGTAGTTGTGAATGACGGAATTGCCCCGACGCAAAGGATCCTTTTGGCCCCCGGCTTTTCTCTTTTTGTTTTCTCCTTTCTCTTTCTCAAAACTCTAGAGATCCAGGTGAGTGAGTCCTCCCCTCCTTTTCTTCAAAACAAGAAGAACAAAACAAAGGAAGAAAATGCAGTTCTGATTTCTCGCCGCACTTCTAGAAAAGGGGACTACGACGAAGAAAGGCTTCAGCGGCGCGCTTGCATTTTGTGGCTCTCCCAAATACCCTTAAGACAACAAAAACTGTGTATCTCTTTTAAAATACAATTTTCTTGCAGTTGTGAATGACGGAATTGCCCCGACGCAAAGGATCCTTTTGGCACCCGGAAGAACTTGTATGGATCGGCAACAAACCCAACGGGTTGGAGTTGGACTGCGGAATCTGGGCAACACGTGCTTCCTGAACTCGGCTCTGCAGTGTTTGACCTACACGCCTCCTCTCGCCAAGTACATGCTGTCTCTGGAACACGCCCAGTCATGTGAGTACTTTCTGCCATCACGCTCAATCTGCTGGACAGCTCTGAAGGTGCAGCTCTTTTCCAGCGTGGCTGATCTGTGACAGTACTAACGGGGGGCTCAGAACAGCCTATCAAGTGCATTTGTTGAATTCATGCTCCACGGTAAAGCTTTGAGAAAAGATCGTTTCTCGCTTTGTGTGAATAATGAATGAAGCACATGGTAAAGGAAGGCATTTGATGACCGTTTGGCTTTTGGGTTTCCTGCTGGTAGAAAAGCGATCAAACTTGGAATGTTGACGCCGTAGGTTCTTAGTCCTTGCAGCCCAGATACTGTGACACGACACTAACACCGTGATAAGGGATCTGTTCCCTGTTGACCCGTTAAAAAGCCAACATTCTCACAAGCACTACGAGCTCGTCTCTTGTGAACCCCAAGAGCAATTTGTGTGGGACTGTATTAAAATGGAGACTGGTTTTATTCTAAGGAAGAGTTTGTGTTTTTTTAAACCCTTGAATAATTTGTCATCTTTGAATTTCAGTGTGATACTTGGATTTATGGAAGCCTCGAAGCCTCCTTTCATATCCTCCTTCAGATGGGCATTCCTACAAAGTCACCCGTACACTTTCCAGTCTGATAGCTCAGGATTTCTTCCTGGAAAGTTAACTGTGCTTTCTTCCTGTAAATCAAAAAGATTTCCGTTAAGAATCCCATTGAAGAAAGGAGGGCAGAACGACACGTGCAGAAATACCTCACTTGACTCTTTCCTTTCTCCCGGAGGATTCTTAGCTCTGTGACCTGCAGCTCACGTAAGAGGAAAAGATTTCAGTTAAGAATCCCGTTGAAGAAAGGAGGGCAGAACGACTCATGCAGAAATACCTCCCTTGAATCTTCCCTTTCTCCCAGAGGATTCTTAGCTCTGTGTCCTGCAGCTCACCTAAGAGCAGTGTGCTGCTGAGAATAAGAGCTGTTCCCTCTCCGTGCCATCTCATCAATATCAGGAGTGTCTCCTCTTCCATTCTGCAGCCTGTGGAGTTCACCGTCCTGTCAGCCTGCACAAGAAAACCCTGACATTATTGCCGTAGTTCTTAGACTTCTCATCCAAAACCATTCTTTGATACAGACGGAATGTTCATTGTCCTGCTGTACCGTTCTGTATCGCAGAATGCCACA
This sequence comes from Buceros rhinoceros silvestris, assembly GCF_000710305.1. Lineage (NCBI taxonomy): Eukaryota > Metazoa > Chordata > Aves > Bucerotiformes > Bucerotidae > Buceros > Buceros rhinoceros. The sequence goes on from NW_010433113.1 coordinate 1,864, forward strand.
GAACTGTTGGGAGATTGACGCCTTGGGAGGAGAGAGCGCAGCGTGGAGAATGGACGGCGAACCTGAGCTTAAAGGCCATTCTTCTTTGAGGGTTTTTCGTAGCGTTGTGTGTTTGACTAGGCCAGGGCGCTTTCTTCTTTCCCTCTCCAGGTCAGGCAGAGGGCTTCTGCATGCTGTGCATGATGCAGAGTC
>NW_010433114.1:0-11046 GCF_000710305.1 Buceros rhinoceros silvestris
CTTGGCCCCTGGCCCTGAGGGAGCAGCTGGTCCTTGCTGCTCCCTAGCAATTGGCTTCTGAGTGAGCTTTCGGTAGTAATGATTATAAAGCAATAAGAAATAATATGGATTTGAACTGATAATCTTGAAAAAAAAAAATCCACATCCAACTACAAACATATGCTGTTCTCTTAGGCTGGTAGGAATGAGTTAAAATATTATGTACCAGCTGTAGATCCAGGTACACCACAGTTAAAATAAAACACATACTTTATTACAATCAGAGCTTTGTCTATTACCGTGTCTTCACAAATTCAAAAATACCTTCACTATAAGAATATTTCAAATGTTTTGTGAAGTCTTATCTCCCAAGAACTATATGTTCCTGACAATAAAACTACAAATTCACTCCTGGAGATTTTTGATATGAGGGTGTCATACCAAGAACAAAGGCTGATACTGACTCTTATGCTAGTATAAGCCTCTTCTATGTACACCTCAGTAACTGGGTGAACTTTCAGTGTATTATTAGCCCCTATTCTTTGCATTTAGAAACTTCAAATTAATCTTTCAACAAATTAGAAGATACGTACTTTGCACTGTGTTTTGAAGGGAACCTTAAATACTCCTTTAGCTGATGAGTCTAACCAAGATCAGAATCCAAACAGCACAAACAATATATAATCTTAATAATTTTCAGTTAGAAGATTGACTTATTTTTAGATTTCTGCCATATATCCATTATAAATCCATTTTAAGTGGATTTAAGTCAATTTAAGGTGGGCACTTTTTTTCTGGAGTTTCTAACACTTAGCAGGAGGCAGAGTAGAGAAAAGATAATCTCCACAGCTTTCTTCTTAGTCTGAGCGAGTTCCTCCTAAATGAACAAGCTTCTAATTTAACATGCTGAACCAGCTCTGGAGGAAAGTTTCTACGTGGATTATACAAGAAGCCAAACCGTAGACGTTATTATAGGTAATAATTATATAATAAGATACACTTAGAATAAACTGGTTTTTTTTTTTTGTCCTGAGGGTGAGTCCAAATGTGTAGGCTTTCTCTATCTAGTATGTGATTTTCTGTAAGTCCGAAATTGTGGTATTATGATGCCAGAGGTCGTTAGATCACTGTGTAATATATTTCTAAAAAATCAGAAATAAAACCCAGTGAATCATAGACAGGATGGTTGGCATCCATTTTTGTGCTTAAATCACAAGCTGGGCTAGTTTTCTTTTTCTGAAAAGTGGAACATAAGTTTTTCCCCCAAGCTTCCAGCTTAGCCAGTAGAAATAACTTCTAGTGAAAAGGTACAAGGAAATATATTGATTTATGAGCTAAAGTACTCCATTTAAGAATTTTTGGGTTTGTTTCAGTGTCTTCATTTTCTCCATGTGATTTACTAGTTAGTTTCTCTCAGCAAATTAAGGCAAGAAATGCCATTGGGATAGATAGATAATTCTTCCTTTAGAAATAATCTTCAGGAAGCCGTCTCTATGATGAGATGACTCAGAAAGGCGAAAATACCCGGATGATTGTTTCAAGAATTCTCAGTACCTGTTAGATTATGCTCATCAAAAGTGCTGTAGTTTCTTGCTGCCATAATCATTAAAGGTTCCTTTATGACTTTGCCATACCCAGTTTTCTGTTTATGAGAGAAGGGAAAAAAAGAATGAAAGAAGAAACGTAGTGTGAAATCCTTAACCCAGGCAGGTAGAGAGGAATTCCAAAATGTGATTTTTCTCTGTCCGGTTCTCACATAGCACTGCTTTTACTTATGTAGCCCTCTAAAGCTTTGTAAAGTCACTTACAAAGGCAGACTGGATTCACCAGTGTACCATGCCCTGAAAATGTACAATAAGTATCAATGCAACTTTACTACTGTACGAGTTGTTTGGCATGGTAACAAATCTGATTTATTTTTTAATGGTTGATACTTCCTGTGTTCATGTCATTAGAAGTTACGAAAGGAATATACTCTGGCAGCTTCTTATTTCAGTTTTCTAGTATAAACTGTTTGTTTATAACTGTTAATATGTAAAATGTAAGAAAATATATTAGAAAGTCCTCTGCAATGATAAAAAGCAAAGTTTGCCAACAGCAAATGCTACTTACTCTTCATTTGCTGAGACACACTACCAACTCCAATTCTGTGTCTGTTTGGGGTTTTTTTTGTCTCTGGATTATATATTTACATATGCAAATGTACATGCGGTGGTGACATTCCGTTGTTAACTGACACACACATATAGTTTATCATTTCAGCAGTCTAATCAGAGATTCAGACTGATCCATGGTGACTTGATTTAGATTATTCCAATACAGTCTGTATCATGGAAGACTTTCCATACTGTGCAACTTTATGTATAGATGGAGGAACATGAAATATTTATGCTAAAGTCAAAAAAATACAAGATCGCTTTTCTCAGCTTAATAGCAAGATGTTTGAAGTCTGAAAGAATTTTAAGTTCTTCAGCCTGCAAATTAGGCCCATTCCATAATTATGCTCTTAAGATATAGATTTCCTGAAACCATATAAAACAAACAGATGAGTAAAAGAAAGAAAACAATCACTACTTTTTTTTCTCGATGTGCCTCTGCTATTAATTCCTGAAGGAAAGGCACAAATGGTAGCTGGTTTTTATAAAGTTAAAGTCCTTTTCAATCAGGTGTTGAATTATGCAATGAATATGCTTGGTACATTATGCAGAAAACTGCCTTGGGTCCACTATAAAATAACATTATTAGCCTAAACTGCTTGCAGAGCAATGTCAGAATGATACCAAAAATAATATTTCTGAGCAAGCTACTCCGAATTAGAGCCACTGGCTGTGTCCCTTTGGATGACAAGTGACTTTGGTGATTCTCCTTGAAAAGGATTTTGTGTGTTCCTGTCAAAAAAAATGCTCATTTTACTTTAAATACAAATTTCTTTTAAAGGAGGAAAGTAGCTATGTCACACTAGTGAAATGGAACTTATTTTCATTTTAAAATTTATTTGCACTAAGTTATACACATTATTATGATCAAAGTAACAGGTAAAACAGCTTTAGGATTTGTTTAAAGTTAAAACTAGTTAAAAAACGAATAATAATAATCCTCAGAGCAGCCATATCTGAATTCACCTCTTAATAACTCTATTGTTTCTCTACAAACTGAAATTTATCAGCTCAGATTGATTAATGGATGACAGTGAAGTCTAAAATGCTTTTGTATGTCATCCTATACTGATGACTTTATTTCTCTTCTTGGGTCTCTTTTTCCACTCTTTTTTCAAAGGTTACATTAAACAAAATCTGGTTTTATTCACTGCCTTTCACATTCAAGGTACCCTGAAGTGTTTTACAAGATAATAAGACACAACCTGGTCTTTTCAAAGAATGCGTAAGAAAGAGTAGAATGTGTCTGGTAAAAAGAGGGGGATGATCTACACATTCTCATTTGGGTGGCATTTGTGTTGAACTCATGTGGAACTTTCCTAAATAATAATTGAAAGCAGAACTTTTGCAAAGGGAGGACAGCCTGAGCAGCAGCCCAAATGTTATCCCTCCCAAGGGAAGGGATATAGCTGAAGTACCAGTGGAACTTCCCTTGCTCCAGCCTCCCAGAGCAGCCTGTACCAGGTTATCTTCTGAAGTACAAATTAAAGGGAAGAATGGGGGAAATGCAGCCATAGCACCAGGACACATATCTTCCTCCTCCTCTCCATCACTTATTTGACCCATAGAACAGAACAAAAAATTATCCAGCTAGATGTGAAGTGATGTACTTCAATTCTGATTTCAGATATTAATGCCTATATGAACAAGAGACCTAGATATTGGTTGTGAAAGTGCTCCCTGGTATTTTAAACAGTCTCAAATTCATATATACCAGTATCAGTGAATTGCTCTTGCTCGTATTTCCTGAAATTTCACAGAATCACAGAATCGTCTGGTTGGAAAAGACCTTCAAGATCACCGAGTCCAAACGTTCCCCCTGCACTGCCAGGGTCCCTACACCATGACCCTCAGCACCAAATCCACACCATTTTTAAACAACTCCAGGGGTGGGGACTCCACTACCTCCCTGGGGCAACCTGTTCCAATGATTAATGACTCTCTGTGTAAAGAAATTTTTCCTGATATCCAACCTAAATTTCCCCTGTTCAACTTCAGGCCATTTACTCTCATCCTGTCTCTTCTTCCTTGGGAGAAGAGACAACCCCCCACCTCACTACAACCTCCTTTCAGATAGTTGTAGAGAGCAATAAGGTCCCCCCTGAGCCTCCTCTTCTCCAGAATAAACAATCCCAGTTCCCTCAGCTGCTCCTCATAAGACTTGCTCTCGAGACCCTTCACTAGTTTTGTTGCCCTTCTCTGGACACACTCCAGCACCTCAACATCCTTCCTGAAGTGAGGGGCCCAAAACTGGACACAGTATTCAAGGTGTGGCCTCACCAGTGCCAAGTACAGGGAGACAATCACTTCCCTGCTCCTGCTGGTCACACTATTGCTGATACAAGCCAGGATGATGCCATTGGCCTTCTTGGCCACCTGGGCACACTGCTGTCTCATGTTCAATTGGCTGTCGACCAGCACCCCCAGGTCCTTTTCCGCTGGGCAGCTTTCTAGCCACTCTTCCCCAAGCCTGTAGCATTGCAGGGGGTTGTTGTGGCCCAAGTGCAGGACCCAGCACTTGGTCTTGTTGAATTTCATATAATTTACCTCAGCCCATTGATTCAGCCTGTCTGGATCCCTCTGTAGAGCATCCCGACCTTCAGGCAGATCAACACTAATACCCAACTTAGTGTCATCTGCAAACATACTGAGGGTGCACTCGATCCCCTCATCCAGATCATTGATAAAGATATTGAAGAGGACAGGCCCCAACACTGAGCCCTGAGGAACATCACCGGTGACTGGCTGCCAGCAGGATTGAACTCCACCACCACTCTCTGGGCCCGGCCATCCAGACAGTTTTTGATCCAGTGAAATGTGCACCCATCCAGGCCATAGGCAGCCAGTTTCTGCAGAAGAATGTTATGGGAAACAGTGTCAAAGGCCTTGCTAAAGTCCAGGTAAACAACATCCACAGCTCTTCCCTCATCTGCTAAGCGGGTCACTTTGTTGTAGAAGGAGATCAGCTTGGCTAAATAAGATCTGCCTTTCACAAATCCATGCTGACTGGGCCTCATCATCTGACTATCCTGTACATGCTGCATAATGACACTGAGGATGATCTGCTCTGTGAGTTTCCCTGGCACTGGGGTCAGACTGACAGACCTGTAGTTTCCTGGGTCCTTCTTCTGTCCTTTCTTGTAGATCACGGTCACATTTGCCAACCTCCAGTCAGCTGGTACCTCCCCTGTTAGCCAGGACTGTTGGTAAATGATGGAAAGTGGCTTAGTGATCACCCCTACAGAATACTTGGGTGGATCTCATCCGGCCCCATAGACTTCTGCACATTTAAGCTGTGTAGGAGTTCACTTACCATTTCTTCTTGGATCATGGAACCTTGATAATGCTCTCCATCTCCACCATTTGGTTCTGGAAGCCAAGGACCCAGTCTGACCATTAAAGACTGAGGCAGATACAAGAAGCCTTTAAACAGTGCAATGTAACCTAATAACTTTGGCCAGCACCACCGAAACTTTCAAATGTAATTGATGCATGACTCACACTCCCCATCCCATCATTCTCTGTCCTAGGAGTGGTTTCTAGATTAGGTTTCTAAATTACTTCTTCAAAATAATCATGTTGTCATCCTTCCTGTTACTGCTGTTTCGTGGCCATGAGATGTTACTCAACTTCACTCTGCAAGCATCATATAAATGAAAACACTCATCTCTGAGAACTGGTATTTAAAGAAAAGCAACTTAAATATGGTAAGAATTGGCCACAGCACACAAGCACACAGGAACAGAGGGTGAGGACCTTATTTTCATACTGAAAGACAACTCTTCTGTCTGCATCCCAGTTAAGCATAATGATAACTATGTTAGTTTGTAACCACAGTAGTATTAGACTTAGAAGAGATGCAGTTATGGCAGAGAGTATTTTGAAGGAAGAAAGCAAGAAAGCAGCTCATTTACAGCTAGAATTCTTGCTGTACTTAATTTAAGTAAATTAATAAAGACTTTTCTTTATAAAAAAATCAATTTATCTTTAGGAAACCAAATGTGGTTTCATTTATGTACTGAGTTAATATAACTGAAGTAACTAGTGTTATATTAGTCATGGTGGCAGTGAGTTGTCTTGTCAGAAGACAAGTGAAGAAGACTATTTGTTTAGTGCACAAAGAAGCACTTACAGAAGACAGCAAGGTGGCACCATGGAAGGAATCAATTTCTAGCATATTCTAAATTTCCATACGTTAAGATTTCCATATGCAATAGTTTAAAAGCAACATGCATACCAGTACAGGAAAATTAAAAGGAAAGATAAAACTAAACCGGTAAGAATAAAGCCCTATTTTTTCCCCTCTACTTCATTGTTCAGGGAAAAGGACAAAGCTTGTTGGCAGGAATTACAGCAGAAGAGTAGAACATGTGATTACATCCAGAGTAAGACAGAAGAGAAACCCTCTTTTTAATCAAAATTAGGATGCAATATGGTTATAGAATCATGGAATCATTTTTGTTGGAAGAGACCTTTAAGATTATCAAGTACTGTCAAGTCGCCATAAACCCATCTCCCTCAGCACCACACCTACACATCTTTTAAATACCTACAGGGATGGTGACCTCCCCACACATATATGCATGCTTCCCTGGGCAGCCTGTTCCAGCGCGTTACAACCTCTTCAGTGAAGAAATTTTCCCTAATATACAGTGTAAACCTCCCCTGGCACAACTTCAGGCCACTTCCTCTTGTCCTTGTTACTTGGAAAAAGAGACCAACACCCACCTTGCTACAACCTCCTTTCATGTAATTGGAGAGAGTAATAAGGTCTCCCCTCAGCCTTTTCTCCCAGATAAAAACTCCAGTTCCCTCAGATGATTCTCATAAGACTGGTGCTCTAGACTCCTTACCTAGACCCCAACTCTTGCACCTACACCCAAGTGAAATGGGAGAGGTTGCCTGTAGTACTAATCTCCAGTGAGATCTATTTAGTTTTTCTTAAAGAGTATGGCTTGGTTTTGGTTTTTTTTTTAAATAGCCTAGCCAAATGAAATTAAGATACTTTAGCTATAATCTAAGAAAAAGTATTTACACTTAGATAGGAAATAGTCATTGATAGTGCAAACTGAAGTGGAAATATATGCCCAGATGCACCTTGTGAGACAGAATTGTAGTAGAGCATAGAAAGCCTACAAAGACATATCATCACGTCAAAAACTAGCACAGGATGAATCATCCTTGATAAAAAGAAAATAAACAAAATCTTTAAATAACCTGAAGACTAGCTCTATCCCAAACCACTTCAGATAACATGGAAAAGAAGTTGCTATCATTATGAACAGCTTGGGTATGCTGTCCAACTTCTCCAGAGAAATAATGCTCACTTTTTGTAATATAAAAATAAATTATGTCATATTGAGCTGTGTGAACCATTCAATTATTGACAATTTTTGCTATGTATTTTGGCAGATACCACCAAATTCAAATGCCCGTTGGCAGAATATTACCAGAAACCAGGGTGATATCCAATTATTTCAAATTTCTTGCCAATACATTAATTTATTTGGTGGGAAAAAATTGCATCAAGGAAATATCAGTTCCTATGCAGATACGAGAAGAAAAATAATAGACAGAATGCAGATAAATTGATTATTCAGTGAGATTACTCTAATCTTCATTTCTTGATAGGTGCTGGTCTCCAGCTTTGCCTTAAACGTTGTGAAAAGTAAAGGAACCCCAGAATAATGAACGGGGAATGATTCCAGCAGTTTACAGAGGTGGTTAATTATCTTAACTACCTTTCCTTCAGAATACCATGAACTCTTGGGAAACTTGGTATATAATAATGTGATACAGAAATGGAGAGCAAGGGACAGCATTTGAAGAAAGAAATCAAATCATGACAGGGTCACCAATCCTGGAGAACCTTGCCTGTTCAGAAACTAGAACAGCAATACACTATTTTGAAATCGTGTTGCAGGCACCACTGATAGAAGCCATCATCTACTAGTGAGTCTTAGAACTGTAAAAGGGAGAGTGCTTAAAGACATGATTTTTAAACATGTTTTTTGTTGTGAATCACTTTCCAGAAGCAATTTTTAAAACAGATAAAAGATATTTAGTCACATCAATGTGTTTAGAAATTTCCATAAAGAAACTGCATTGAAAATAAAATGCAGTGAATCATATTAAATCCTTTCAGTCTGGAAGGCATAACATTGTATTGATCAGAAATGGCTGTACTATTGTATTTGGTATGTCTGTCAGGGTTTTGGTACAGGGCAGCAGTTGTGACTGGTGTGGAAGGAGACCATGAACTGCCATGAATGGGCTGGTCACAACCAGTTCTAGCTGGCTCTGACATCAGTGCTTCCTTGTGCACCAAAACCACAGTCAGTCAGAGAAACTCCAGTGCTATGGCTCTGCTATGTTTAAGAAAGAACAGCCGCAACCCTGGAGGGACCAAGATAGAGGAGACATTGTTGGGGATGTGGCTGAAGGTGCACTCTTGGAAGGGGGTGCTCCATGATGGACAAAGTACAATGCTGAAGGACTGCAGCTCATGGGTAAGCGACACCAGGGCATGGACATCCTTGAGACACTGTGACCGTCGCTGACCCTTGTTGGGGCAGGGACAACCCTGGGGGACTGTTAGTATGTCAAAATAAGTTAAAAGTAAGGAGTAGTGGAAAGAAACCTTTAGGCACCACCGCCCAACCTCTTGTATTGTCCATATCAGCAGAGGAATTGGGATAAACAGGGTGTAACCCACTGTCAAAAAAAGGTGAGCCAGCACTAGGAAGGGAGAAGGAAAGGTGTTTGACTGAATTTGAGCCTGTCAAAAGGGGAGGATAAGTGTGTCCTAAGTGTTTAATTGTTTATGCCTCCTTTCTCTCAGTACCTGAATCAGTAATGAAAATTTTGTTTCAGAAGTCAAGAAATTAAATTAATCTGTATTTTCTGAGCCAAGATGGTTTTGCCCACAACAGGCATTGGTTTTAAAACTTCAATATCCAGCAACAGATATGAGAGAGAGATGGGGATCCTCCAGAGAGCCTATAAAGCAATCATTGAGATTATTGAGGGACTGGAGCATCTCTCACATGAGTGGAGTCTGAGAGTGATGAAACTGTTAAACCTGGCGAACAGAAGGTTCAGGAAGGATCTTATCAATACAAATATCTGAATGGAGGGAGGAAAGAAGATGGAGCCAGGCTCTTTTCTGTGGTGCCCAGTGACAGGAAAAGGTGTAATGAGCCCCAGCTGAATCACAGGGGATCCTCTCTGAGCATAAGGAAACACTTTTTCACTGTGAGGGTGGCTGAGCACTGGTGCAGGTTGCCCAGAGAGGCTGTGGAGTCGCCATCCTAAGAGATATTCAGAAGCTATCTGGACATGTTCCTGGGCAACCAGTTCTAGGTGACCCTTCTTGAGCAAGGGATGTTGGACCAGATGACCTCCAGAGGCCCCTGCCAACCTCAGCCAGTCTCTGATTCTATGTGATTCTGTGAGATAGACCCAGCTGTTGTTCCCGTAGCAACTCAAGCAATCTACCAAAAGCAATATCAAACTGACCAAGAGAGCCACTGGGAAAATGCAAAACCATAACTCTCTGTAAAACAGAGAGTGCAGTCAAAGACTCATTCACATTGTAACAGGCGTGTGTAGAGCCTGCTGGAGAATGGTGATTAGCAGAAGGTGTGAGTTTTGAATGAAATCACACACGCACGCACACACACACACACAGAGTCTGCTGTGTTTTTAGACATTTGGCACCTCTTGTACAAGCTAGAAGCCAAAGAATATACCTAGTATGCTACAACTGATGTTGCAAAAAAATGTTTTTGCTCCCTCCTGCTGCAGAAGCAAGACCTCAGTTTGCCTTCACCTGGAATGGTATGCACCTGGAACCAGCTGACATATGGGTGAAAACACAGCCCTCCTATCCACCTTGGCATCATCTACCAAGCCTTGAATCAACAGATCTCTATGTAATTTTTCCATTACATTGATGATGCATGACTTGGAAGAACAACTCCAGAAGTACTAAGTAAAGGATGTGGTAGGCTAACCTTGGACTGCAGTCAGGTGCCCACCCAGCTCCCACTCACCAGGGCAGTGGGAAAAAATAGGATGAAAACTCCGTGGGTCAAAATGAAGACAGGGAGATCACTTACCAGTTACTGTCATGGGCAAAACACACTTGACTTGGAGAGAATTAATTTAATTTATTGCCAGTTAAATTAGATATTGGTAGTGATAAACAAAGACAAAAACTAAAGCAACACCCACCTCACCCACCCCCATTTTCGCAGGCTCAAAATCATTTCCCAGAACTCCTTCATTCCCTACTCCCCTACTTTTCCCCTACTCTCTGAGTAGAACAGAGATGATAGGTGTCACCGGTTTGGCTGAGGTAAAAGCCAAGGTCCAGGTAACTATAATATCTTCCCTATCCCACAAGAGATAGGGGAAGGGAGAAAAGAATTAGTGAGACCTCGAATATACTTTTTGGAAAACTGAAACAAACTTTAATAACGCTACAAACCGATATATATATACACAAAGGCAAACCAGTAGGATATTGGGCTTTTTAGGAAATGGAAAGGCGAGGGTTAACACTGCAGCAGCAGGGTAAAGATGGCGACGGCCACGTGGCGCAGGGAAAGGGAACCGCGGTAAGGACAAAGCACCGCGGCGCCACGTGGGGAAACCCGAAACCAGCACGGTGTTACCAGTCTATCGTGGATTGAGGCAGCAGCAAAGGCAAACCCCCGCGGCAAAAAGCGTAGCAGGCAGGCTTGGCTCTTCGGACGTGTGGGGTCCTGGGCACACACGGCACGCACGGCTCGGCAGGCAGAAAAGGCTCTGGCGAGCAGCAGCGAGGGGGGTTTTCCCAGCTTTGCAGCAGTGGCGCGGCTCCTCTCAGCGAGAGCAGCTGTCCCCTGACGCGGCGACAGCAAAACAC
>NW_010433115.1:0-284 GCF_000710305.1 Buceros rhinoceros silvestris
CAGCTCAGGAACCGACCTACAGGTGGTAGATCTTCTCCTGAGAGCTCCACAGACCTGCCCCCCTTTTGGGCAGGAGCTCCGGAGAAAGCACAGCCAGCTCCTTCTCCCCCGCCAGCCGAGTCCTCTTCGTACCACGGACCAGCGTGGGCTCGCCTGGTCCCCCAGTGCAGCCGCTCAGCGGAGCCACCAGTGAGAAGCTTCCTTGCCAGAACTTAGAGAAGATCCCAATCACCAATAGGTGGTTGCGGAGCTGAGGGTAACCACGACTGCGAGGCGAAGCAGTG
>NW_010433115.1:524-2080 GCF_000710305.1 Buceros rhinoceros silvestris
GGAATCCAGCATTACGGGACGGGAACAGGGGAGCGCAGCAGCCTCACCCCAAGGCGTCTCCTTAAACCCCTTCCCAGGCCACCAGCGGGGTAAACTCCCAGTTTCTCACGTCTTTGTGCGGTAACAGCGCCCTTTCCCACAGCCTGCTACCCTGGGCTCCTGCTCGGGGACGATGGGCTCAGGAACGTGGGCCTGAGCTGCAGAGGGTGAAGCCCCCAGACTCCCCAAAGCACCAGGGCAGAGCCCAGAGCCCAGTGTCACCCTCAGCACCGCCACCAGCCCCGGGACCCCCAGCGGGGTGGTGCCATGGCCCACGGGGCAGGGTGTCGGTACCAGCCCTGGGGCAGCGCTGGCCCCGGCAGGAGGGAGCGATGCTGCTGGGTGTCAGCGCCTGTCACCCGCAGAGGGGAGCAGGGACAGAGGATGGAATGGAAAAGGGTTTGGGCTACATCTTCTGAAGAAAAAGAGCCTTTTTAACTTAGACACAAATGAATGTGAAGACCAGAAAGATGTTTTCTAACACTGGAAGCCCTGAGGCTCGAGCCCTTTTTTTCTACAGAAGTGGGAAGGGTGGAAAACCTGACGGCTTGGAAAGCCCTCGCCCTCACAGCTGCCTGAAATCCCCGAGCAGAACCCGCTTTGCAAGCCCCAGCTTGAGGAAGAACTGCTTGACGCGGCTCCTCGGGCAGCTCAGCCCGCCTCGAGCAGCCCACACCAGCCCCTCGGGCGCTCTGGCTGTGGGGGTCTCAAGGCTTCGCAAAGGACAGGGGCCTGATGCTGCTGCAGCCCCAGATGTTCTGATCTCGTTCTCGTTCAACAGTTGATATCGGTCGGAGGTTAAACTGGGTCTGAAGTATGTCGTACACATCAGGGACTGGTGTGCCTGAAACTCCTGCACCCACCCGTGGAGGCCGGAGCACCGCTGCGGATGGGGTCTCACACCACAAACAAAATTAACGTGGTGGTGTTGGTTTGGAAGTACCACGGCTCTGCCCAACAACGCGGGACTGAGCCCCACCACTGCTGACACACCCTAGAGCAAACCGGGAACCATCAGCGGTGACCTGTGCTGGACAGCAAAGCCTCCTTTCACCACAGCGGGACTGGAGAAACACAGCACTGCCTCGAGGAACAGCCCTCACCACTTCTCCAGTGACACGTTTGTTAGACTGGGGCGTCCTCCCAACGGCACAAGATGAGGGTTGAAGAGAACTTGGGTTTATCACAGCTTTCCTGCTGCCTCTTGTGATCTGCAGCCAGGCCAGGTCCTCGCAGCACCCCCAAAGCCCTGGGCCAGCAGGCAGAAGGGCCTAGGGGGGGCTTCTGCAGTTCTCTGTTCCACTCGTCAGCGAGATGTTCCCACAAGTATCATTACGGAAAACAACAGGAAACAGGCAGCTGCACCTCCTCCTCTGTCCGCTGATCACGAGACCCAGCCCCCCAAATGGGCACAAAACATCCCTCCACTTTTGATCACAACCCGTGTCCAGATCGTTCCTCCCCACCTCTGGAGCAGAGCAGGAACATTTCCACCTCTGCCAGGCTGCCGAGGGACT
>NW_010433115.1:2189-13487 GCF_000710305.1 Buceros rhinoceros silvestris
GCCAGCCCCAGCGGCGTGACCCACCCCCAGGAACGCAGCCGACCAGAAAGCGCAGCCCAGAATAGGTGCACGTGCCACCCACACAGCGTTTGAGGACAGAAAAAACAAGTCGCAGAGGAAAAGGTGTGACAGGGTGACAGGCAGGATGGCTGGCGGGGTAGTGGCTGCTGGGTTAAGACATTCCTCTGCGCTGCAGTCAGAGAAACCCGTTCCAGATGTGCTCCAGGGTTCCCCACATCGGTAAAGAGACAGAGGTGACTTTTACAAGGAGGCAGAAAAATTATAGAGCTGTAAAGAAAACCACAAATGTGATTTAAGGGGTGGGAGCAGGTTTGTGAGAAAGCCCTTTCCAGGCAGTCTCTGCCGCTTTGTCTAACGAGCTCATCAGAAGTTACCGCGAGGTGGTTTTAATCAGGGAAGTCTCCACAGCAGCAAAGCGGCTCTTTGACCTGGCAGAGAAATACCTTCAGACCCAGACGGGACGGCTGGGGCCTGCCCTGCAGCTGCCTTCTGCTCCAGAGTGCTCAGCTCACTCCAGGGGCGAGGGAAAGCACCCGCTGGGCAGGACACCGGAACACAAGCCGGGTTTACCAGAGCCGGGTTTACCAGAGCCAGGAGCTCAGCAAGGAACTCCCTGCTCCAGTCCCCGGCTGTGGCCATGCTGGACCAGCCCCTGCGGGCAGCCCTGGCTCTGGGGCAGGAGGCCTCTGCTTCAGAGCTCCAGCAGCAGACCTGGACCCCACACTCCTGCCTAACACCATCCCTCCACTGCCTGTAGCTGAGACAAATCCAAACCAAGAGTGGGCGGGTTTGCAGAACAATTTATTGGTGGCAGTCAGGCCCTCTGACAGCAGTGGTGTCTGCGCTGCGCTGGGATAAACTGACGCTGAGAGGATTTAACAATTTCTTCATTTAATAAGTGATTTTCACTACATGATATTGTACACTGTTATCTGTCCAAAAAAGAGTAACAGTTCTTAAAAAACAAGATTCTGTGAGAGATTTATACAAACCGGCGATCAAGATCAACGCCCCCGGTCGGCTCGTCAAGGTCTTTTCTAGGTTCCTCTGTAGAACAAAGTCTTTAGGCTAAAATGCACAAAACCACCCACGCAGATCTAGAAGCGTTTCCGTCCCTTCCAGCTCTGGCACTGCACTGACGCCAGGGCAAACCACCCGGAAACTGTCCGAAGGTGTGACCGGACAGACAGCGCAGCACTGCACTGGCTGCTCCGCACCAGGACGCCCGCGGATCTCCGGGGGAAGCACAAAGGGAAACCCCGGCCGATTCGGTGCGGTGGGTCACGTACAAAGAGTTTTTCTAAGCGAACTTTGGCTTCAGGAAAGAGACACAAACACTTAAAAGAATGGCTTTAATTGTCATTCGGATACACGGAGAGGGGCCTGTGTCTGAATTAAATATACATCCTACCAGTGGTGCTGGCAAGGCAGAAGATGGTTTCTAATGTTGACAGCGATAAAACTAACGTGTACAGGACACGACATTAAAAGAAAAGCAATCCCTTTAAAACCAAATTCAACGTAAAAAAGTTCACAGTGGTTCGTATAAACAGTATGTGATTTCGACAGTAAGGATCTCTCCTCTCGCAGCACTCTGGTGCCCTCTTCAGCTCCGCGGGAAGAAAACCTCCTCACCGCCCCCCGCACAGCTCGAGCGGGCTGCGTGGTCACCCACGCCACCGGATGAGATCCGTGGAGCCCACAGCTGTTACACCAACGGCAGGGAGGTCACAGCGCTCGCCCTGGGAGGGAGACAAGTCTTTCATTCGCTGTTACAACCAGCAAATGCCATCGCATCGGATCAGAAGGAAAGCCACGAACACGTTATCTACTCTGAGCAAGCTGAACGGTACACAACGGGTTTAAAAATGGAGGTTACAGACTATGATACAAGTCCCAACAAGGCAGCACCACAGCGGCTATTTCTTCGCTTGTTTTGTGATCATCCCCCTGGGAGGCGTTACGGGTCTGCTGGAGTTGGGCTTCTTCTTCTCTGCAGGCTTCAAAATCTGGAAAGATAGTTCAGTCATTTAGCAAAACGTTTTTGCTTTCTGACCGTCAAACGACTAACTCACTGGCAAAGGCATCAGACAAGTTGTAAACACGCCAAGAAATAAGAGCGTTCCCCACTCAGGGTAGGACGGGGCTTCACGCGGCTGCCCAGGAGCCTGTGCCACTGGGAGCCGGCGAAGAGCGGATGGGTGGTTTAATTCCAGGGGAAACCAGTTCATCCACTCACGCCAGCAACGGGCTTATCCCATTTTTGAAGACATGAGCACTAACACAGCCCTGTCTCCACCTGGTATCTGCGAAGATCTGGTTGACACGAGCACCACGGGTTTGGAACAGCATACTACTGAACAGAGAAGTACCAATTCCCAACAGCCAGTCTGGAGCGTGACCCCACTAAGCGGGAGGTAAATCTTCCGACACCGTACCTGAAAAGAGCACATGAGAGTCTCATCCACACTCATCATGGCCCCGGCGTTATCGAATTCTCCACAGTAATTTGGGGCAGAAAAGAGAGTCACCAACTGCCGTTTCGCAAAAAACTCGTATCCATCTTCGACAACCTTCAGGGAGAAAAGAGGAGTATTAGCCTGGACCACAACTCCCTGCCAAGGCCCAAAGCGGCTTTGACAGAACCAGCGGCTGAGAAACCGGCTACATTTAAGGAGGACGAGCTCCAGCCTCTCACACCAGAGCAGTGGGACCATCGCAGGATCCAGTTCAGCAACAGATCCATTAGCGATGAGGAAACCAGGATTCCGAGAGGTTCAAGACCACCTCGTTCGGGAATCAGAGGGACAGTTCATGTGTTAAGAGGAAAATGCTCAGTACAAGGGTTGCTAAACACCGGGACACGTTGTTCAGAGGTAGCGGAATCTCGGGATTCAGAACTTGGCTGGACAAGGCCCTCAGCAGCTCAGGCTTAGACTGGCTCATCCTGCATTGAGGGCACGTGAGGTGGGTTGGACCAGTCGAACGCCTCCGGTCCTTCTGCACCTCCATTATTCTACGGTTTGAGGTACGAAACTGAAATACCTGGTGAGCTCTACAGATGAGATCCAAATCGTGTTTATGAAGAAACTTAGCAACCACTTCAGCGCCAAACGTGAAGGACACCCCTCTGTCATTCTCGCCCCATCCCAAGACATCCTTGTCAGGGTCCGACCACAAGAGATCACAGAGCAGACCTTGATCCGGTACATCCGTGGGGCGCATGATTCGCCTTATCTGCTCCATTGACTGAAGGTCTGGTGACAAACCTGTTTGGAGGGAAGACACGTGCAGTTCAAGTTTTAGTCCAGCTTCACTCTGCAGGACTGAGGGATTAATTCAAGACAGAAATAACGGCTATTCAAACTGATTCGCCGCTGCCCTTCTACGTAGTTCAACAGCAATGTTAGCTGACGGGTTTTTAATTCAGCGTTTGTTTTCAAGCTTTTGTAACAGAAGTCAAGTCGCTCTCTGGAAGATTTTCTGGAAGCGAGATAAGCAAAAGCCATTTCCACGTTTTACAGGATTACAATAATCTCTCTGTAATATTCCGCAGTGCCTGTCAGGAGAGCTGTTAAGAGAGGCGTTAGTGCTGCCATCACAGGCCTTGTTTACCGTCGCCACCTGGCCCTGTAAGATGCAATACAGTAGCAAACAGACCTCTCACCATTTGGCTCTGTATTTGTACACCTCTAAGTCCTGAGGCTTCAGCAACGCCAACATGACACGGCCGTGATGGACACTAGAGTATCAGTTCCTCAAACATCAGCTAAGGAACCACAACTTACCCCCATGACAGCAGAATATTTTCTCATCCACAATGGCTGCAATTGGTAAACAATTAAAGCAGTCTGTGAAGGTTTTCCACAGCTTAATATTGTATCTTCTCTTACCTAGAAGACATTTGGGAAAAAAACCCAGTCAATACGCTGTTCTCACCGAGCGACAGCCAACCTAAGCCGCTGCCTTAAGACTACTTGGACGCGCAGGACACTAGCACACCATTTACCTTCCCCATACCCACGGACAGACGTTATTGCTCGTGTCAAAGTTGCAAAGGTCTCCCTCGGCACGGCAGAGGGCTCCGGAGTGCCTCTGAGGAGGGCACAGGACTCTCCAGCCCCGACTCTGCTCTGGGAAACTGTCCCTTAGAGAGTTTGATCCATTTCAGAAAAATTCTGCCATTTGTGGTTTTCGTCAGGGGAAGACACAGGACTTGGAACCCAGATTTTCCTTAAACTTCTGCTAGTGCTTTGCCACGTAAAGTCTCTCCAGGCAAAGAAACAGGATTGAGAAGAGGAACTGCTACGGTTTTACTTTCAAAGGGCTCTCCCAACAGACATGAACCCTGAACATATTTGCGACATATGACTAAGCCTGTGATTAATCGCTGAGGAGTCAGCTCTGAAATACCAGACGTCTTTGTTTCCTCGCTGAAGGAGAACAAGCCACGGAGAGCTCATCTTGTGAGCCACAAGCCAAGTACATCCCACAGCACGAGTTGTGAGAACCCTTCAGTGCACCGTTCACTTAACAGTTTGATTTCCGCTACATTATCTGGATTTATTAAGCCTCATCCAGGTCTAGGTACAGTCACCACAGACTTAACAGTGACAGAGCCGTGCGTTAACTGCACCGCACCGTCCCGGCTGTTCCAGAGGGGTGCTCACAGTATCACATACATACAAGAGCGTTTCTTTACTAAAAGGCTGACGCACTGGTTCAAGTAACCACTTCTGCAGCTGAAGCCACCTCCCGAAGGAGCAAGTATCTGGTGCTCAGCCCAAGCACGCAGCACACTGGTGGCTTCACACACGCTGTGCCCCATTTATGAAATCTTGGGTTTGGCCAAAGCAACAGCACACAGTGCAGAACCACAGCCAGAGAAGGGCCAAGGCTTTTCATTTTTATCGTGACAAAGTTACAGGTCTTAATCTGAAGCAGATTGCGAGTGCTGTAACATAACCACAGCAGAGACCAGCCCATTCGCCAAGTCATAACACAAGCACATCTCAGCACCAGCATGAGATGAAAGAAACAGAGAGGTACTTGGGTAAAGCACATCAAGCAAAACTCTCCCTTCTCTCACTAGATGACCTTAAGACCTTTAACAATCTCTTCCGTGAGAGCTGTTAGTGAACACAGTGCCCAATAACTAAATCACCCACGAGCACATTGCTTCGTACTGTGAGGCTCAGGCAAAGGATACATTTCCCTTCCTAAAACACGCCAAGGCCCCCCCGAAGCACGCAAAGGAAACAGCAAGCAAGGAAAGAACCATGTAACACTGCAACACCAGCACCTCCTGCCCTGCTTCCCTCAGCCAAAGGCACGTCTGTGTTACTTACATTCATCGTAAAACCCATAAATTCTGTTGATGCTGGCACATTCGTGGTTCCCTCTGAGGAGGAAAAAATTCTCGGGGTATTTAATTTTGTAGGCCAAGAGAAGACAAATTGTTTCTAAAGATTGTTTTCCTCTGTCAACATAATCCCCAAGGAACAAGTAGTTGCTTTCTGGTGGAAAACCCCCATATTCAAAGAGTCGAAGCAAGTCATAGTACTGTCCATGGATGTCACCTGTAAAGAGCATTCAGAAATGACACATAAGTGACCCCCTGCCACATTCTTTGGTTGATTCCAGCGAAAGAACAAATGACACTTCAGAAAGAAAAAAGCCTGCAGTTAGATACTGCCTACAACACACCATCAGTTACAGTTCACCTTCACTTACAGAAAACGATCACATTCTGAAGATGGACATCCAGGTCATGCACTGGTTAACAGCACTAACTAGATACGCATGTCTCTGCAAAGTGACAGCATGGTGAAACCAAACTAGTAATTCCAAGAAACAGCACAGAAATTTAAATTTCCAGCTGGACTAAAATATTGTCAAACCACTGCTGAACTCTGAGCAGCAGCTGCAATCAACTCCTGTTCCGCCTTGTTCAGTCACGACTGGGCCAAACATTTCCTCGACACAAAACCTCTTTTCCAAAGCTTCTCGTGAATCCCTTCCCCAAGAGATCTGGTGAAACTGGACCAGTTAACTTTTTGGGTTGGGATTATTTTGGTCCCCATGCTGCCAAATCCCATGTTTGTGATTTTTGTTTCCTCAGCAGGGTTTTGTTTTGCCTTTTGCTACAATCATTTATTAGTTCCACTGTGGATCAGTGAAAATAGCACCTGGCATTTGTTCTCTGCTTACAGTCTGCATTTACTTGACGCCCCTCTCCAGCACCGAATCAAAATCACAGTACTCACCACATATTTTCAGTGGAGCTTCAAGTTCTAGTAGAATAGGCTGACTCAGAAAGATTTCTCTGGATTTTAAGCACAATCCTCTAATTTCATTCTCCTGAAGTTGGACATTTTTGCCTGGTTTTGATCCTCGCACTGTCAGAAGGAGTCAGAAGTCAGTTATCAAAATCAACAACATCCCTCGTGTTATTTTAAGAGCCTGACTAAATGCCAATGAAATACAGAACAAGATGATAACAGGGTAATGTCAGTCTGTGAGGTGAAACCGTGCTGCCGTGCTACCAGAGAAAGGGTAGTGTGTTCTGTTCTGGTCGTATGTTACTTTCATTTAACAGAATTCACAGCTCAACGCTTCCCCCTTTAAATGTCACATTTTAAATAGCATCAGTTTAGTTCTATTTGGTTATAAAATTCATCTTGGACAATGTGACTATATTTTTTTTTACTGAAGCTTCCCTAAACTATCACATAATCTTTCCCAAGGCAGGATCTAAGGAACAAGACGCCAGCAGCACAGATCCTGCCCCATGCTACACCGCGGTCAGTGAATGTGGAAGAAAAATAATGTATGACTGGAAGGTCAGAACACTTTTGGATCACAGCGTTTGAGCACAAGAAAGTACAGGCTAGTGGGAAGTCTACCTCCCAGCCTCAGACCACCTTCACCCACAAGCCCCCAAAACTTCACTCCTTCCATCACCGCTTCAATCTCCCCACTGCAGCAGTTCACAACAGCTGATTCCCTTTCATACCCACCAAGGCTTTCCTGATCTGGACAACAAGGACACCAGCTTGGCCCGAACAAGTTTCACAGCTTTCCCTCCATTTATCCACCAACCCTCTTGGCCTCCCATTTCTCTTGCCCGGTAATACAAAGTCCATTCCTAAGGCAGCAATCTTGTGACTACGGCTATACTGCATCAGGGTCAGGATAAGACTAAATAAAAAACTGTGATTATGCCACCACTGATGAAGCTTATTCTATTTTTGTTCAGTGTCAAAAACAGTGACAACATGGAACATTGATAAGGCTGAAGCAAAAAAAATCCCCTAGTGAATTCTAGTAATAGAATTAGCTGCATCAAAGCTGAACGACTCAGAACTTTAGGTTCTGATACCTGGAAACACTCTGACAACACCTCCAGAAACATCACTGCACCCGTAACGTTGCCTAGTTATGGGACTTCCTGTGTACAAGTCATGTGGCATTGAGACAGAAGAATCTATGCCCTTAGCCAAAAAGGCTTGGTCTCGAGATGCAAAAAAAAAAAAAAAACAAACAAGCAACAATCCCTGAACCCTTTCAAGCACAAGAACCACTGCAAAATCTTCCTGAACTCCTGAATAACCTTTTATACACCATTTCAGTCAAATTCCTTTGGTGCTGTTTAACCAGAGTGAGAAATCTGGAAGCTACAGATGACACAAATCTCTGCCCTGTCACTGTGGGCCTTGCACCAGGTGAAATCGAGAAGTGAGACCTGCAGCAGAAAAGGCTGGGGTGGGGTGGGGAGTGGAGGGCACGTTTTAGGAAGAGTGAGAACAGAACCAGTTGTGTTCCAAAGGGATTACAAGTTCTCATCAGCACAGAAGCCTCCTGCTTTTGTGCAAGGCTCTGATCAGGAGTAGAAAACATAGGTCAGTCAGCATTCATCTTATCTAGACCGAGAAGAGACTAATGATTGTGTAACATCCATCCATAAAATCAAGTGCCATTGGACACAACCTCTACTACCAAACCAGTTCTGCCCTGCACACTGACTCTGAGAGACCCCACTCTTGGTAGCAACTGGCTGCCCTACAGAATCCCTGATGCTACCCTGAAACACACATCCTTTCCTCAAAGGAGGTTCAAAATGAAACCTCAGTTCAAATGACATGTATACTGACAGGGAGTTGGTTAATTGTAGGTCACAAGTCCTGTGTTCGCATTGTTATCTTTCAGGCAATACATGCTCCTTCATTCTTCACTGCCTGTGTGTTATCACTCAGCACTGACATTACATGGCAACACCGGAATTACCACAAAGCTTCATGTCTTCCATTAAAATATTCGAAGTAATGAAGCATATAAATGGAAGCTAAATCTTTGTCACAGCAGTTTATCACGCATGAGGCTTTTCATCCACAGTAATCTTCCAAACAGTCCTGAGCAATGAACAAGTTATTCAAAATGTCAAATACCCAGAAGCAATAAAGAACAGAAATTTATAGAATAAAGGGATCAGGGGGCTGAATCAGAAATGTTAAGTTTTCCCCTACTCTTAAAATTTTACAATTCACCTTTGGTTTTCAGATAATATATGTGTATTTAGTTTTCCCAGAATCCAAAAATGTAACTTTTCATGATTTGGTCTTGTTAGAAATCACTAAAATCAAACCCTGTATCTCACATCCATAAATTAAAAAGTATAAAATTATGCAGACTGTGTAACGCACTGAGTCACTAAAGCTCAAGAATAAGTGTATGCATTCTATTCTGCTGAAGATTAAATGGAATTCTGAAAACTGACTGTTTCAGACACAGGTTTCCTATGTCTCTCCAGTATGTTTTCATGGAACCAGTATAATCTTCATGCAGTTTTAGTTACCTGCTTGCAGAAAGCCTTGACAAGGTAAAACGGTGCTTTGGCGCAGTTCACAAACTTGCTGGCACAGTCACCAGAAGGAAGAAAGAGGCACAGAACAGTTTGATTCACGTCTGCAGCACGCTGCCTGCCAGTGACGTCTGCACCACTGGTGTCCAACACCGACCAGCACAGAAAAAACGGGACCCTTCAATTTCTGCTAACATTGACCTACATATCCTGAAAAGCTGGGAAAAAATTATTTTTGGCTCCTGAAGAATCAAAAATGCAGCACTGCACGTTGGTTTGAGAAATCTGTATTTATAGTGCAAGGATTTTCTCATCTACACTGAAAGAGCTGGCAAGGAAATGCAGGATGTTCAGCCTGAATGATTTCTTAAAAGCTTTCTCTGAGTCTTCAAGTCACTTAGTCCCAACTAAGAAAGGCAAAAATAGTACACTATGAAAAACATGCTGTGTTTACAGTTTCTTTGCTTTGCAGCTCGGTCAGACAACACGATACTAATTGGCAGCTTGGTCATAAAGTCAGAAGAGCAGCTCAATAGTACTGCACATGCACATACTATCTTTCAATGCATAAAAAAATAACCATGCTCAGAAATGACAGCCTGGAACTGACAGCGGAACAAGCTAAAGATTAATCAGTCAAGGAAAAGTCAGCCCATTTCAAATAATATTTTATTTATGTCTTGTCTCGCCAAGCTGCTGCACTATTTCCAGACAGTAATGTATTCCCAGCCTCTTTTCGGCAGAGATGCTCCTGTTCTTAAAAATAATTCTGAGAGTTTGAATTTTCATGTCCAGTCTGGGCAGCCTTCTAACACGTAAAACCTTCTCCACTGGACAGGGAGAACTTTTGGAAAATAAGCTGGATGGAAAAGATCCCTCCCCGAAGCCTGGATGATCTCTGCAGAGGAATCTGAATACAGGCTCCAGCTATTAAAATTAACATTGCTTGCTGAGACGACAAGGAAAACTGCTGGAGAACAACAACAGCGGCCAGCTCTCAAATCCCAGTGTATTATCAGCGGTCTGAGTGCAGCATGGCAGCTGCCCAACACAGCCGGGAAGGAAGGAAAAGGCAGAAGAGCAGGAACTTAACGGCACCCCTGTCGTTTTGGTCCCTGCAAACAGAGTTAGTATAAGGCGTAGCTGCAGCTGCCAGGAGTTAAAACACCTCCTGACATCCAGGATAACGCTTAGACAGTTCTTTGTGAAGGATAAATGGGTCAAGAACTGTGGGATGCAGAACTCACAACAGAGGATCACGTGCATGTGGAGTGCGACAGACCCCTGCTCCACATCCCATCACCTGCGTTTCCCAATATTCAGTTGGTGCCACACGATCCTTTAATGAAGGCAAACGCTATTCTAAAACTGAGTATGTTACCACATTCGAGGTTAGTATGAAAGGGATGGAGACTTTGGAAAGTATTCAAAAATAGTAGAAAATTCAAAAGTATTAGAAATGTCAGTGATCAAACATCTCATTTTCCTTCAGTACTACACTAAAGGAAGCAGCTGAAACACTGTCAGCTGAAGTTCCCGTACAGAAAATAGTCTATCAGCAGGTCAGCTCATTTTTTGGCTTATTAAGCAAGTTTCTGAGATTTACCATATTTATGTTAAGATGTTGCAATCCTAGAGACATTTCCAAAAATACTGCACATTGGTTTTAATCTTGTTTTTAGCAGTTCCTGATGACAGTTTCACATTCAGTTTTGCACCACAGGCACAAAGGGAATAAATAAGTTGAAAGTGCTTGACATAGAAAAGGTTTTACTTCACTGCAGGCACTGCCAACTTTGATCAGATCGTTTCAATTTCAAAATTGAAACTGAAAAGCAACTCCTCAGTGCCCAAACCTCTAAAAAGAGCAAGTATGAATCTACTTTTTAGCACGACCAAAGTTCACGGCAGCATTATCAAACAGAAGATTCTGCACGACTGCACAATCTTCACCTTTTAACACACTTCCACGCTGGAGAGAGCTACACAGCAACCAGTACTCACACCCATCACAGATCCTCCGCTTCACTGACTGGGCAACAAACACAGAATTGAACCGACTTATTTGGATCCACAGCAGTGGCAGGAATCTACCCCTCATCCTCCAGCTGCGGAGCTCCTACTTCCCACTGTTAGAAACTGTCACAACACAGTGGGAAACGAGTAATGTGAAGCTGTACAAACTATGGAGAACGGTGTGGTTTGAGGTCAAAACGTGCTGCTGGTCTATTAGAAATTTTATCAGAGCATCCCAAGGCATCAGCAAGTGAAATGAGACTACAGTTCAGATTAACATCTGTGAGTCAGACACGCGGTACTTGAAGCTGAACGGCAAGCAGCCCTTCTTCAGAGCCAGTCCGTGCTGGCTTCAGCAGAAAGGTGGAACCAAACCACAGAACTGCATTTCTGAGAAATAG